>NC_133201.1:35677662-35682662 GCF_958299795.1 Porites lutea
AATAAGATGACGTAAGCATTTTTTTTTTACCTGGCTGCAGAGTTGTCGTCTTTTAAGCTGCAGTGCAGTTTTCCTTCTCTTTAAAATATGGAAGAAACCAGCGAAGAACTGCCCAATTTTTCTATCGGCATTGACCTTTTAGGTCCTGATCCAACATGCAGCAAAAATAGAGGCGAATTAAAAAAACTCGCATGTTGCGCGTTTCGCAAATTTGTCGGAAGACCAGCTGCAGCAAATTTTGACCGAAAGACATTCACTGGGAACAGAATAGACACCAACTGGTCATGAACAACATTAAGAGGTTAAATTTCCGTTTTTATTGTTGTTTTTAAATTTGTTATCCACTTTTGTTATCTCCGGACAATCCGACTGAAGCAGGAAGATTTCTCTCGCAATAACAACACAAATTACACAAGAAGACAAAAATTTATTACTCACAAAAACAACTGCTGCTAGGTCTTCTCAACAAGCCGTAATGACCAGCCAATATTTGTAAATGAATATGAGTTTAAAGAAGGATAACAGTCGTCTTCGCTAAAAACATGTTTTCTGGATTTCGCCGAGTAAAACGTAAACATCTCTTCAGCAAATCCGTACCATACTCCACGACTTCTTACGAACATGTTAGTATTTTAACTTTAGGTGAGCTTTAAGACTCTTTTACCTTTGTTTCTGCTTAGTTTCCATTGATCGTTAACGAATAAAGAAGCAAATTTTCTTTCTCAGTTTTACAGAAAAGCTACAGAAAAAATATTTTCATTCAAACTAGATGATTGTGGTGTGTTCGTAATCAGCCAATAGAAGCGTTTGTTATTGTGTAGCGCGTTACGAGAATTTTGTAGTTAATCAAAAAGCAAGCATTTTTGTCAGCTATGTTATAAAAGAATTTGCTCATGCTTTTAGCTGTGCGTATATCGAGTTATCAGTGTCAGTTATCAGAATCAGTGAATAGTGCAGGATATTCACTGATTGAGTAGCCAATCAGAGCGCGCGAAAAACACTATCCACTGTTTTAGTATATACTAAATAGATTTAGACAGGGCTAAAAGCGCAGCTCTCGTTGATATACTTGAAGCTGTACTCCAGCGAAAAAGAAAATCGTGTGATGCTAACCTGCAACGGCAACGTGAATTGCAAAAACAAAACAACAACAACAACAACACCAATATGTCTAATTAGCGAACTTAGCTTTCCGCCCTATCGGAGGGGGTGGGGTATACAACAAAGTGTTATACTGGGAGACTCCGCCCTGATCGTCCAACCCACCTTGTGTATACCATTTTTGACTGAAGAGGTGCCCCTTGAGGGGCGGAAAGCTGGCAACGCAGATCGCACACGAATGTTTACCAAAGCCGAGTGGTTCAAAAGTAAAAATTTAACGATTTTTTTCGCAATATTTTTCTAACAAAATCATTTGAAAAAAAATAAAAGACTATACATACTAAGCGGACGATGAGGAACCTGGAGAAAGAAATGGCAGCGAAGCTATGGTGGAAACAATTGCTGCCAAACGTCCTCTGATGTATGTGCGCGATGGCTCACAGAAATCACTCTTTTTCTTTCAAAAGCAATTTGCTTGGGATTTCATTTGGCACAAGAACCTCGAAATCTGATCTTCTTCAAAAGATAACTAAAATGGTTGTAGAGTGCTCTTGTGTAGTGAAAAAGATTGTTGGAAAAGACGCGAGAAGAAGGACAACGACTCTACCTCGGTGAGTTTGTACCCTGCCTATTATTACTCATTTTTCTTCCGCGGGCTCACTGTGAATTGACAGCCTTTCAGGAAAATCCCTAGCTTAATATGTGCATTTCGGCAATAACGGGACAAGAATTTGAAAATATGGCACTATTAATAATTAACCACTTTCCGTAATAGAGAATGAGTATTAGCGAAGCTCTCGCGCGTGCGAAAAAAAAATGGTAACCTGTAAAATGCGAGAAAATTTCGTAATCACGTGATCGTGCGTTCGACTGTTTCCCCCTACTACCATTACACTGACACCGATAACAGAGAAAAAGCTAGAGCGAAACTGACAAAACAAAACAAAAAGAAAAAAAAAGAAAGGAGACGAAGTTCATTGCGGAAGAAAAAAACATAAAAAAATTCAAAGCTGTTATAAGAAAATGACAAATGTTAGCGGCCAGCAAGGTTAAAATGAGCGGCAGTGAAACAAAAATGGAACGTAGGAACATATACGATTTTTTCCGTGCAACTAGGACGTTTCACGTACGTTGAAGTCGTGCAAAACAATGACAAAGAAATGTACAAAAAAATGTGCTGCACGTGCAAACTTTTTTTTTTTTGCATTTCTCGTTGCCGTCACCGGTTAGCATTACAAGATTTTTATTAATTTTTTTTTCTGGGATACAACTTTGAGTAAATTAACGAGTCAGAGCTGCGCTTTTAGCCCTGGAGTCAAAATCGAAAGCGCTAAACGAGGTAAACCAGCACGCCAGTTTTAAATGCAGGGTAACCTAATTTCAAAGATACAGTATTTGTTCTAGGATAATAGCAAGGGGGATGTTTGCTTGCGGGCCACTAGACTGTTCACTGTCCCTTATCTTTCCGTAAAATCGTCCAGATGTGCGGGCCTTCTTGGGTCCGCTGCCCCAAGAGTAGATTTCATAGTCATCCCCAGGCTAAACCCGGTACATTTTAAAATCAAGATGGCCACCTGTTAGAGAATGTGCTTGATACCGACGATTTACGGAAAAATAGAGGACTGTGAACAGTCTAGCGGACCTCCTGCCAGGAAAGCACACTCCACCGCTATCCCCAGGCCCACCCTGAGTCGGGGAGCTTGATTAGACCTGAAAACAGGTACTCGTCGGTTTAATACCATGGGCTACCAGAAATATGAAATATATTAAAAATAATAAAAAATGCAAACTTAAACGACAAGCATAAAACAAAACAAAGAGAAAGCTCATAGCGACAACCAATTGTTTTATAAATGCTAACCTGAATGGACAGGAGCCTGTTCGTGGAAAACTAAAAAGTTGCTGTTGTTAATGAACTGGGCACTTATGCATGCATGATTCTTGATATTGTAGCTTGTCAACGAAAACAGCAATAAATATAATAGAATACTCTATTGATAAGATAATTTCCTTCCTTTCAATTTTAGTCAGACTAGCAAAAAGTGTTTTCTCGGCGTAACGATTCCAGATATAGGAATGCGTGACAGGCGCCATCATGTGATATCAGTTTTGTGTACACAGCGAAGACGACTCGATCGGATCAAGCGCTGTAAACAGGTACACCTGTAGTATTAATGCGTTCGGCTTAAAGGCTTTCCTTTCCTACATGATGTTCTATTGTGTCAAAAGTCACAAAAAGTTTAAAATACTTGATACATTTGATGAATTATTGTGTTATTCGGGCTTTGCATTAAGACCTTCCATCGTGTATTGTAAACAGTCATAACAGAAAATAGGCATATTTCGTCGATCGGCTGTGCTGATAAATCGTTAAAATCACAACATATTTTTATGTTTCTATGTTTTTGGACATTCCCTTTGTTGGTCTGAAAAGACCTTTTGTTCAGAAGATGTGGGGATTTTGCACAGTGCTACGATGAAAATATGCATTTTTGAGTCATTTCCTGCGTACGGCAAAGTGGGTGTAAATCAAAAAATATTTAGTAGACACGAGTTGTTTTTGAAGGACAAAAATTGTGTCCTTTACATCATTTAAGGACCAATTTAATCCTAGGAAGTGAAAAAAGTCGTTGAAAGTGCAAAACTTTGAAGTGGTGAACTCGGCAATATGCGCTATTTTTACTCTTTGTCACTACAAAAATTTGGCCGCCGAGTGCTGAAGTGATTTTCCTCCCGAAAAATTTTATTTTGAAATATTTTCAAAAACTAATGCGGTTTCAATTACTTTTGAACTAAGATATATTCATGGGCAAAGTTTAAAGGAAATTGATTTTCCGACCCGAAACGCAGTGGACCGGTTTTAGGGAGACTCCCTCTTAAATGTTGTTGTCCTTATTCCTTCAACGAAGTTTCGTGATAATTTGCAGTAATTTGTTTAAATTCACTCTATATACAATAATAATATACAAGGTAGGAAACACGAGGTGCCATTTTCGCCGACATGCTCTCATTCAACACAACTTTTTCCACGAAATTCGAACTCCAACGGAAAATAAACCTGCCAGGATCGTAGAAATAGGATAGCAGCAGATATAGAAACCAATGAAGTTTTCCCAGATAGAGAAACGAATCCCACAGACTTTGACAAACTCGAAGAATATAATCCAAACAGACCGAGAATATGCTCGCCGAAGCAGCCGGGCCAGATCAACGCGCGGCCAAGAAAATGAGGCCTGGGCACTGTACAAAAAAAAATCATCCCGGGAGTCCTGAGGTGACCTTTCTGAGCACCGATACATCATTTGCCCAAAGCCACTCTACCCTGCTGAAAAAATACTTATTTTTTTTATCGTTTTCATTAAAAGCCCATAATTATTACCCTGCATATCACATAGGACCAGATTTTTCTAACTGAAAAGTCCTGGCATTATAGAATTCTCGTCATGAAAACGTTTTATAATTCAGTGCTATAATTTGACATAGAACAGCAAACATGGATTAGCGAAATACACAATGATGAACGAAAGGACCCGCATCAAAAAAACAAACTAAGAACTTTTTGGAAATTTAAACTTACCCATGACTACGAAAATTACCTCACAAATGTAAGAAACATCAATCATAGAGTAGCAATCACAAAGCTAAGATTAAGCAACCACAAACTAGCAATTGAAAATGGACGATACGTTAAACCCTATCAACCACCAGACCAAAGAATCTGTCCATTATGTAAAACTGGATTAGAAGATGAGGAGCATTTTTTGATGAATTGCATAGCCTATAGGGATCCTAGGAGAGAGCTGTTCAATACGCTAAAAAAGGAAACTAATCTTACTCTTGACTCTATGACTCCAAGCTCTGCCTTTGCAACGTTGATAAGTATAAAGCAAGGAGAGAAA
>NC_133201.1:35687662-35720759 GCF_958299795.1 Porites lutea
GAAGTCACGTGACCGAACTATGACGTCATGTTTGCTATCGGCTCAAAAATCCAACATTCCGGCAGCTGGATCTTGCGTTGCATCCTTTTCGGGATCTGCACACAACTAGTTCAAGGAGGCTCTGAGGAGCTGAACTTCTCCTCATCAACAAAGGTACATGATTTCCCATGTCGTCCCATGTCCATCCATTGCCACCAGGTGACTCCAGCGACAGGATGCGACCTCTAGAATGATTCCAGATGACAAACTGGTAGTTAGCTCGTTTGACATGATACTAAGCGCTGTATTCTGCTGAGGGAAGTTTGCTGTTATCCACTTTCCTTTTGGTGAAAAGTTTGTACCTTACTGAGTTGATTCAAATTTGAAGTTAAGCTTCTCAATACAAAAGTCCGCTAAATTTGAAAGAAACAAGGACATTTCATCACTAAGTGCTGCGTAGTCTGAACCAAGATTTTAGCCCATCAAGTTCAATTTTCTGCTTTCTTGTCAATGCCATTCGAGGCTACTTGTGGAGTCACATCCCATTAAAACCCGCATTGCCGGTAAAAGACTGCAAACATCTGCACCCACTTTCGCAACGGTCTTATCCCTGTGTGGAACCAGAGTTCTTGAATTTGGAGTTGAATGAAGTGATGCCAGCAGAGACTGCGACGTCTGTGTATGGAGAGAAGATTAATATGATCCACTTTGATCCACTGTCGGCGTCTAATGTCGCAAATTACTCGTAATGTATAAACATTCTAGAATGGTGTCTTTGTGTTGACTTTGTTTACCACCTTTGTCACCTTAAATTCTTTTGTACAGCTTCTATGCTACTCAAAATTTACAGGCAACATTTAAAACAAAAATCGCATCTTTGTTTGTAAAAGCCTACCCTTTTACATCATGCAAAGCCTGCCAACACACTGCCTTTCCAATATCGTTTCCCATGATTTGACATACTGCAAGTACCGATGTAAGTCGGGCACAAAGACATGGTTAACAATAAAAATCAGGATGTTAAACATTATTCATAAATAAGCGTTCAGTAGTTCTCGTTGTACGATGAAATTCGGTTCCCTTCCCTCTATGAGGTATCATTATATCATCCGCAGGGGGGTATATTTTAACATCTTTTCATTACAAATGGCCCACTTGACAGACCCACTGCCACCCTGGCATCAACTACCAACGTCCAAGAAATAATTCTAGTAGTGTTAAAAACTGTTAGCTTTCGAAGTAAACGGAATCATATATTTGCTGCACCAAGGGCACCCGGACTACGTCTGTAACAGACCCAGTGGAATCTGTATCTTTATCAGATACTCGGAGAAAACGTCACCGGGTTGGCCTATTTTCCACTGGGGTTTTTTCCGGGGGGGGGGGTTCTTACTTGTTCATCTCCCATAAAAGGTAAAAGGGGCGAAGTGGACTACGCACTCCCCTTTTGCAATCAAAGCCGCCACCAACTTTTCAGAAAGTTAACATTAAACAAAGATTATGTAATATATTTCCGAAGCTAACTAAGGAAACCGAACCAATTCAAGTGAAAAATAAGAGTGGACTGAGGAACATTTGTTGTGTGAGTCGCTACGTTTTCACAGAGGCGTAAGGCTCATCGATAACTAAATAAGTCTGAAACATTCGGCAAGATTTTCAAAGGAGTGGAAGGGAGTCTTTATGTTTAATTTATCCAGAAACAATGAAATAGTAGCTTCAATTATGTTTTTCCCACAAGGGACAGTAATCTCTACAAAGGGTGATTTAATAATGTCAAGATCGGAAAAGGTACAATCAGGGTGACTAGTAAGTTCAAAATCTTTTCGTAAAGATAAAGTACAACATGCACCACCACCGAATTTCGAAGTTCCAGGGACAACTGAGAAAGTATCTCCTGAGATATTGAGTGAGCGATCTTTTTCAATATCTAGACAAGCTTATGAACTCCTAACAACAGAGAAAGGGGGAGCGAGAGAGGGAGAGAGAGAGACAGAAGCTGACAGAGAGAGAGAGACGACGGGTAGGAGAGAGAACCTGGAAACGAAGTATTAGACTGCCAAGCATGAGAGCTCTTCCAGAATATCCTACAGTGATTTTTCGAGCGCGCAAATGGGGAGCTCAGGCAACCCTGAAGGCGATGGCAACGGAAACGTCACAAAACAAACAGACAAACAAAACACAATAGGTTCAATCAGCAAAACAACAGCCTTGCACGTGAAGCACACTGTTTGGTACATTTCTTTACGATCACTGCAAAACTTCAACAATTTCATGCTTTATAGTAGCCTGTTCACAGACCCTCTATTTTCTATTTCAAGATCGTCGAGCGCCCGTAGAGATAAAAACCGCCTGGGACAGGTTACTTTTATTATAGAGGACATGAGCACATTGGCGACGATTTTCTTTTTCTTTTTCTGAACTTGGATACGGTCATTAAAAATTCAACTCCTGATAAATTCACATAACATAACATTCCTCACACATAACACTTTCACTTTCAACAGACCACACTACCAACAAATTAATGGAACAGCGATGGGTACGAAAATGGCTCCCTCTTACGCCAATCTCTTCATGGGGAAGTTTGAAGAACCAGCTCTAGCCGGTGCAACCCACTTCCCCCTCAAGTAGTTGCGTTATATTGACGACATCTCACCCGACCTTGTATGTCACATGGCGAGGATAAATTACATGAATTCATCACGTACTTAAACAACCTACATCCCACAATCAAATTCACTAGTTCATTTTCTAAATCTGAAATCTCTTTCCTTGACGTCAACGTTCTACTAATCAACGGCACATTACAAACTGACCTTTGTGTTAAGCCTACAGACAAGCACCAGTACCTCCTCAAATCATCCTGCCATCCATCCCACACTAAAAAGTCGATCCCTTACAGCATGCAGCCATTACGACAAAGAAGAATTTGCTTGACAGATGATTTCTTTAACAAACGTCTCAACGAACTCACCACACATCTCATTAACAGAGGATATAAACACCTCTTCATCCAGCAAGAAATAAACAAAGTACGCCTTATCCCCGCTCTTCCCAACATAAACCATATTATTTCTGGCAATCTTAACATTCTTAATTCTTCACAACGATGCAAAGAAGCACTACCTTCTCCTCCTCTTATATCCTACCGCAGTTGCAATAATCTACGTGTCATCCTAGTCAGAGCCAAACACCGCAGACCAACCCCTCCCCCCCCCCCCCAAAAAAAAAAAAAAACAGCTGGAGCTTTCCGCTGTAACAGAAGTAGATGCAAGACGTATCCTTTTATTACAGAAGGAACCACGTCTTAAGGACTGCATCAAAGTTCGGGAAAAGAAAGAGAAAGTTGTTGTCTTTGAAATTACAATAGGCAGTTTCACGTTGTAGTCCTGCAAAGACGGCAATGAGATGTACAAAAAAGCGTGATGCACGTGCAAAGTTGTTGTTTTGCTTGTCTAAACCTAATGCTTTTTTGCCGTTCTCGTTGCCGTCGCCGTCGCCGTCGTCGTTGCATGAACTTCCTATTTCCCTATAGTCCTTCGCTGACGTCGCCGAAATTACCTTTTCGCTTAAGCCTTTCACTGCCAGAGTAAATGTTGGAGTCCCTTAAGGCAGTTCTAACTTTTGAGTCTGTGGACAAAATCCTCTGATGTCGGTGAACGTGGGATGTGGCGTGGGATCGTATTTTAGAGCGTTTAAAGCTTGAAAACCTGAAATATTTATAAAGAAAAGCGTTAGCTCAGGGAAGTTGGCAAATGGTAAGTATGTTTTTGAAATTCAACCAAATCGTATCTGAATCATTACAGTAGAACCTCGATAACTCGAATTCCCCGCTAACTCGAACTAAATTTTCTTTATTCTGATCAAAATTTCACTGCAATTTACCCCGATAACTAGAATTCCTCGCTAACTCGAACTGTTTTTCGTTTCCCTTCAGAGTTCCAGTTACCGGTTGGGATCATTTTTCCAGTCTGTAACGATGGTTATTGACAGCTAACGTGAAGGAGACGACTGTGAAGTCTATTTCTGTTGTAATTTCACTCCAAACCTCGCTAGTGCAAGATTAATGTAAACACCTTAAACCAGTACGTGTTTCTGCTGATTTTTATGACGAATACCAAAACGATCAAGAGGCAAAGCACATGTGTTTGGTATTTTTAAATTGACATTTCTTATCTCCTACGCATAAATTGAATTTTCAATCTACGTCACAGACATGCTAGGCCACTCACGCGTCCAGCCGTCTCTTCTCGGGGAGGACCGAAAGAGCGGCCGAAATCGAGTCTAATTGGAGGCTGTTCGCACGTTTTAGCTGTCATTAGATAGTTTACGTTCTAGAAGTGAGAATTTTGAATTCAAGGCGATTTGTCTCTTCTGGAAGTGCTGTGGAACAAAGCTTGCAGTGCAAATGTACTTTTCCTTGGCTGGGAATTTATCTGTATCTCTATTTTCTACATATCTAAATTGATTATATATGATATATTCCTTTTCAATATTTGGCGCCTCACAGATTAATAAACTGAACAAATCCATGGAACGTTTCTTGAATTTTCCGCAATGTGTGTCAGTACTTGATCAGTTAGACGTGAGGGGCAATTTTACAGATTTAGGCCGACAAGCCTGTGAAGTTTTCCTCGGACTTTTTCACAAATATTGAGATCCCGACAAGCCCTTCTTTCGCTTCAATAGCTATTCCTTTATTTCTCCGACTCATTTTATCGAAATTTGGCGGCAGTCGGTTTCTATGGATGCGAGATATGAAAACAAAAATTGCACAAGGTCTGGCGATCATGCACCAATATTTCCTCTAACCTCAATAGCCAATTACCCTGAACACTCACGAACGACGTGGAAGAAAGAAAACAAAAAAAGTCAAGATAATCACAAAATTTGAGCCTAAAAAATGAAAAAGTACAAAACAAAGAACAAAACGTCCATCACAGGTGCACGCATCCGAAACGCCTTAATAGGGCCATTTATACGGAAAAAATAACGCACGTCTTACATAAGACGAGTACTTTCCGTGTAAAAGACACATTTTGTCTAAAATAAGACGCGTATTATTTTAGAACAGCCCTTAACACCTGTTCTTAGATATGACGCGTCGTAGCAAAGACGAGAAAACTTCGTACAAATGACCTTCGCGTCTTCAGAAGACGCGGACGATAGTACGCATGCGTTGATTTTTGGCGGGAAAATTTTTGTTTGCCCCGCGGCGGACTGGCACACGGCTACTGGCAGAAAAAGTTGTTTACAAATTACAATGCGTTTCAGTTTCCTTGGATTGTCATCTATTCTAAGAATTTAAAAGCTTTATTTGTTTCTTCGCTCAAGTATAAAATGAACACGCCGACAAAGGCAAAACGAAACACGTGGTCCACCGCTGAAGAAAAGGATTTTTTGTCGTGATGAATAGAGAGGGCAATAGCAGACCTCTTGGAAAAATATTGGATTGCCGTTGCTACGGGCAACATTCACACGAAAACGAGTCAAGAACAGAAATAAGACGCGAACCGTTTATACGAGCTCTTTTCGTCTTAGATAAGACATGCTCGTATAAATGGTACAGTTCCAGCTTATTTAAGACGCATCTTATGTAAGACATGTCATATTTTCCCTCGTATAAATGGCCATAATATACTTGAGAGCAATTAGGGAGCTTTAGCAGCAACTACGACTGCGAAGGCTACAAAACGTCACTTAGATGAGTGAATTCGCGGTGCTCCAAATCATGAGTATCGCGCTTATTCTACCTCGTTCAATTCGTCAAATGTTCGCAATTATTTCTGGAATTAAATTTCAACTGAAAAGACCGTATCGAAGTTCAGGAAAAGAAATTAAAAGTTGTTGTTTTGTGTTCAACTCCTCCATAAAACTTGAAATGAGGCACTTCCACGATGTAGTCGCGTAGTGTCGGCAGTACAAAAAGCGTGATGCACTTCAGTGCAAAGTTGTCATTTGGCCGTAAATCTAAACCTCATGTTTGCTTTTTGACGTTTTTGCCGGTTGACCGTTCTTGCTTAAGCTCCTTAATAATGCTCTCCAAAACTTCTCTTTTCATTGGCCTCTGAAAACACACCTGTTATTGTCTTTAGGGCGTGTCACATCGTTTGGGTCATTCAAGGCTACTGTACGTTTTGTTAGTTTATTGAACAACTTGTTCTAAGGTGGAGCCCAACCCTACCGAGCAGGAGTTAAAATCTATAATCTTGCCTATTTTAAACTGACGAAGGTCGTAAAACCGAAACGTTGTAGATAAATTTGTATTATGTATTTATTTATTTTTAATCAAAAGTTGTCCACTTTCAATTTCTGTCTCGTTTTAACCAGTCTCTTGACTGCATTTTATATTCATATTTCTAAATTTTCACCCGTCCAGTTTATTGTTAATAAATAAATCGATAGTTTCGAACGTGCTGGCATGATAATGAGACGGTAATTTAAAAACTGATACAGTTCTTGAAGCTTTTGTCGATTGTTGTTTTCAAGACCCTAGCCTTATGCTTGACTGGCTTGAGACAAAAAATAATTTCATTGGTGGAATATGACAAAAGACAAATTAGACAACGCAGCAGTCATGAAATTATTGCATTGCCGCAAATTAAATAACTTTAAATTTAGTACAAAAAGCAAGTGAACAAGTGATACGGTTGGAGACTATTAGCAAAGCAAGTAAAACATACCATAATGGCTCGAAAAGTTAAAAGAGCGTGAGCATAAAAGCATATGAAGTGAATTCTTTTTTGGCCCTATATATAAAACCTGCCGTCATTTAAAAAACAAACCGTGCACGGCGAAGTACTCTTTCGCTTGGATGGCCAGACACAGTCTAAAGTCTTTGTCTGTAAATGTTCATGTAAAATACTGATAAACACACATTTACAGTTTCTTAAAAAAAGTACTACCCAAGAACTTCATAGAAGGAAACAAAAGTGAATCTCGAAGTAAACCGACTTGTACCCATACGGTCATGAACTGTTTGACTTTGGAGAGAACATAAGCAGTGACCTTTTAATTGTACACTGTTTTTTTTCAATTTCGTTTTATGAAGGTGTCTGCAGTAACCTTAAAACTCTTAGCCAACTCTTAATGCATAAAGCAATTTCATCAAGTTGGACATTCAGCTGATTGTATACTCCACTGCAACAAAGGTATTTTCTTTAATTCTAAATTACGTTCTTGATTCTCGAAGCTCGAGCGCGTCAATCAGTACAATGTCATGACCCCTACTTTGTTTTCTGAAGACAAAAAAATTACCAGAAGGGGAGCAACAAAAGAAACTATTTTTTCCGCGTTGATCGAATTTAAATTTCGTTTTGAATTTCTGTAGGTAGCAATCAAATTCATCAGTCTTAACCAGTTGTGTTAAGGGCAAGTTGTTTAAAGCCATGAGGACGGTTTCCTTGCTTGTCACCTGCCTCGTTTTCGCGAGCGTAGTGAGAGCTTCCGAAATCAAAGATGAAGGTAAACACTTTTTGTAGTTTATTCCTCTTTTTGGGTTTTTCACTCATAGTCGGTGCGGACGTTTCCAGATCGAAGGCGTTAATTCAAGAGCCCAATGGCCCAATTTTTGGAGAAAAAATGACAGATTTAACCCCTCAAATGTCTTGAAAATACTGAGAAAATTGTTTAGATTTAAAGGTAGTTGAATCCTAGGGATATTGACTGAGTTTTTCTGAAAGCAATATACTTGACACAGAATTAATTGATCTCACTGTGTTGGAATCTATGATCGGAAAAATTTAGAAAAGACTGATAACTATCGGCACATCACCGGAATGCTGTGATAGCAACCTTTAGTTTGGTAAGATGTTGAATTGACGAACAGCAGAAAAAGAGGACTGAGAGGATTCCCTTGAGAAAGGACAAAATGTTTGTTCAACCTGTGGTTACTACAATTGAATTCCTGGGGGGGTTTGGCAATTTCGGGTGTGAGGGAGGGGGGCTTAGGGAAGTTGTCCAACTAATGCCCATTATTGAAGTTAAGGTTTATCTACCTATACTTCCTACCCTTGCCTCTATTACACATTAGCTCCAGCCTACTAAAAAGCCTCATCGTCAAGGTATACGTGATATAAGCGATTAACACTACTCGTCAGAAAGGAGTCAGCTTTGTAAAAATCATCTTTAATTTTCAGTGATGAATTCTGAGCAGACTTCGTCAATTTTATTTAGCCCTATGATTCAATAACGTATTCCACGGTTGAAAGACAAAGTTTTTTTACAAAGCACATTTTCAAGCGGAAAGTTGCCTGCGACTTTTCGGAGTGTAGAAATTATTTCAGTTTTAAGCACGTATCTTCGATTAAAAGCTCTCCGGTCTTCTAATAAATCTAAAGGAGAAGGGGGATATGGACCCCCTCACCTTCCCTTTGATCCTTCACTGTTCCTTTTATTGTTCTAATCGATTCTTAGTTCTTATAGCTTTTAGAGCTTTCATATGATGAATTATTGTACATTTTTAGTTTTTAATTCTTAGAATATAATAGGGTCGGAGATTGCGTACCTGTAAACTATTGTAGCTGATTAAGCTACGCGTAAACTGCACTTTAAATAAAGTATCTTGTCGTATCGTATCCCTTGCCATCACGAAGGGATCCGAGGAGATACAGATTATAATCATGCAAAGTCCGTTCAAGACGCGGAATTTTGCCTTCTGGCCAACCTAAATTTACACAAGTAAAGCTGTTGATTCAGCAAGCCAATGTGAGCAGTAGAACAAACTCAAACATGGATTGCAGGCAAAAAGATAGCAAAATTTCCAAATGCGTTAAGATTACTCAGTATCTCGGACATTAAATTTAATGTTCGGCAAACTGAATTAAAGCCGTGCATCAAAGAAATTAATCCATCATCAATATTCTGACTTCCATCTTGAAAGTAACGAGGAAAGTTCTTTGAAAACGTCACAAACAAGTCGTTATTCAAGACAGTTGTGTTTTACCCTTGTTATAGTGACTTACAACCTTCTAGAATTAGTACCTTTTTTGTTCAAAGTAATCCGAGCTAAAAGCCACGTAATAAAGATTACTAATTAACTTACTAATTGTAGGTGCGTCTTTGGTAATTGCAGGATGGCGATAGGGTTTAACCAATGAGCATTTTTTCCGCTTTGAGATACAATGGCCCCATAAGAGTTATGTTTAATAACATGCCTGAGGGGTCTAGAAGTTCCGCTTTGAGAGAAAAGATTCAGTTAGGCACAGCAAGTTTAACGCACGTAGGACGCTATATGCTTGATGACAGCGACAGTCAGTGGCCTTCGATAAAGTAATACATTATGATTACAAAGCTTAAAAACTCTTTATCCAGTGCGATAAAAATTCATACAAACTTTTCCACCGTCACACAATCGAGACTGCAAGTTATCCCTTTACTCCCTCGTATGATCAGATGTTCCATTTGCGTTTAAAAATAACAAATCAGTCACGCCAAAAGGAACCGATGCGACGCTTTTATTGGTGTGCTGTAAGATGGCACGGAAAGTTAAAATTCAATTTTCTAATTTGAAGATTGTGAAAAAAGAATAAAGGAAGAAAAAACAATGACTACTGTCAGTAAGTTTTAGAACTTTACATACATTCTTACTGTGCTAAGCCCCACTGAACAAGACAAGCGAGACCCTTCTCTCTCAACTCTAACCGTTGTGGCTTTTTTACCACAGCAACTGAATTTGTTCGTTTTTTCTGTAACTAGTAGGCCAAGTTCCTGAATAGGCTGTTTAAATTCAAACCAACTGGAGTGAATATTTCAGCGTTGTAAAAGGACACATGCTTTCTAGGATAAACTTAAAATTATTACTGTTTTTTTGCTGTTTATTTCAGTCGGCAAAAAGCTAAGCGGAATATTTTGTGCCCCGAGGGAGCTAACTACCAATTAAACGCTTTCGTAAGAACTCTTATTGTTTTACTCTAAACAAAAAGAAAAAACTTTTAACTCCTAGAAATGGCCCATTTCGATATCTTAAAAATCTTGGCTCCGAGGATTTAAACTTAAATAAAACAATAGAAATCACATTAAGGTTTAGGGACAGGGTTAGATACATTATGCTAAAAAATTTGAGCATTATACTTTTGAGCGTCACCCTCAAAACAACAGCCTTATGCTTGCCTAAAATTATGCCCGAAAAGTTAAGCCTTATGCTCGACTGATCCTCGCTGTATTTGATTCCCTTTTCCATCCACGCAGATATGAATACATTCTATTGCATCAGTTACTTCAACAAATTTCGAACTGGCACAGCCATGATGGATAGACAATTGGGCAGTCTTGGCACCCTAACAAAATGACGCTACGGTGCAACAAGCTAGACATTAAAAGTAGCAATCTAACCTTTAATTATGTTAATCCTCACTAAAAGCACTTGGAAGTCAAAACTTCTCAGTACAGATATGGAAATTATTGTCTTTATGCTGAAAAAAAAAATGGCCGCCGTTATGCCGGCATTATGCTCGATGCTCCGTCTATAGCATTATGCCCAAAATTATGCCGGCATAATGCATCTAACCCTTTTCAGGGATAAATATATAAACCGTTTCTTTGAGAAGAGCCGGAGAGCATATCTGTTGTTTTCGACTGAGTTTCGTGATCCACTGCTCTTGGATCCTCTTGCCAGTGTGATGACGTTAAATAGCTGACAGGTGATGGCTTAAGATTTTTTAAAGTGTTTTATTCCCCTAAACCTAGGGGTCTTTGGATAAGGAAGAAGACTTATGTAGCCCAGGTTGATTTCCTGTAGCAAAGCAGCTAAAAAAGATCTTGAATTGATTGGCAGTAATTTATTTGGTTCTAGTAATTCTCCCACAAAGTAAAGTTTTACGTCAATTTAATGTTAAAGACTCACTAAGATTAAGGCAGGTTTTCTCCTCATGTTGCGAAGTGTTTTTGCTGCTGACGTTCAGCTATTTATCGACACTTGCTGAGCATCTCAGAAATCCACTCGAAGGTTTGACGATTTCAAGGGAAGAGAAGAAAGAGAGAGAAGATGGTACAAGATGTGTGGATAATAAATAGCAAGCCCGGCTAAAAAAGAAACAGGCATACACCCCTAATGTCCATCCGCCCTTATTCCTCCAGAAAAATTGATGAACATTTACGATGTAAGGCTTGCAAAATTTAAATGTCACTGGCACCGTCAAAGAGGCGGACCTGAGGCAGACTTCCAGCGACTTTGTGGAAGTGTGGAATTAAGGTTAAAGCCGACTATGGCTCCATGATTTTCATCTAGAAATTAGCTAGAAATTAGTATGTGTAATCAAATGATGACAAGTGAAATTAAGGAACATTCTCACACGCGTTTTGTAGAAATTATTAGAATTTCACAAGTTAAGTTTACCATTTTATTACACATACTTATTTCTCGCCAATTTCTAGATGCCAAAAGACATCGTTTGGTCAATTAAAAGCTGCCCGCAGAAGAAATCATGGCACAACACCTCTTAGAATCTTTCTTGAGATGTGTTTTTTTTTTTTTGGTGCGTTCATTTAGGTTTTCTAAAGCATGTTGTAATGCCCTGATCTTCATTCACAACATCGTAAACGCCATCTTGAAACGTTGCCATAGCAAACTTGCGCCAAATTTTTAAGTTGTCACGTCCTTGATATTAATCCAGAAATTGAAATCAAACTACAGACTTCACCTTACAATTTTTTAAATTTATTTATTTTTTTATTTTATTATATTACAGATTTGAATAATATTATTCTTAAGATTTAAAAGGCGGATTAAAAGAATAAATGGAGAAGGGCAAGATATCAGTGCAACTAATTACATGCCCTTTGATTAAATTACAGTTTTATCTAGGATACCAGAAAAAAAAAAAAGAGAAGTATATAAAGTTCGAAATATATAAGAAGGAGGAAAGAGGAAAATACTCACAAAAATTATAGAACATACGAGGGTCGGTGTGGCGATGATTATTACTGAGCATGCAAGATAATAATAACTACCTTACAATTACGTTGTCTACTTACAACTGATTGTTGTTTTGTTCAAGATCCCACTGTAACTGTTGATGGACAACCGGCTCCAGGAGATGCACCAGGTCAGTAAGAATCGTATACCATTATGCTATTGCACGAAGAAAAGACCGCGACAGTTATGATCGGAGAATAATACTAGCCCAGGGTTCGGTTTCCGAAAGGCCGATTAGCGCTAATCCAGAATCAGTACAGTAAAATTTGTTCTACTTTTTGTATTTACCTTGCTATACATTGCTTAGAGTAAGATTTTGTGTTATCATTACTGTATCTCAGAGTAAAGGCTCTCCAGTGTTTTGCAAGCTTGAGTTATATGTTCTTAGACAAGAAAACCGTGCTTAAAATTTAGCTTAATCTTAGGGTAAACATAACCATCTTTCAAGGAACCGGGCCCTTGTGTTGATGACTACTTTATAGTAATTTACCGCCTTGCTTCCGATGGCCAAGTTTTTCATAATATGGAGGTTAAACACCCTTTTTAATACTGCAAACGGCTCTCCTCGGTTTGCTGTTTGACACCGGTAATCATCCAGAGACGGTCTTGTGCTACCCCAAACGGAGTGAAAACTCAGAGCTCTTTGTCAGTGGGCAGAGGTGAAGAATACTTTTTTATAGTAGAAACTCGGCTTTCTGTGAGCTGAAATGTGATCAACTCGACTTCCATTTCAGTCAAGTGCAACATGAAATAAAACAGCATTCAGCATACTGAGTTTTAATGCTCATGAGGCAAACGAGCAGCCAGTTATAAAACGTTTTTTTTATGAACGAGAAAGCCAACTTCTTTACCTTTAAAACGATTGCCACAAACTCGAGAAATAACGAGAAAAAAGCAAGTGTGGTCATCTGCTGTTAGCCGTAAAAGTGGCGCTTGACTAAACGCTCTATTTTGGCTACCGTCTTTATATCGCTAAACACTGAAAACGGTTTGCTCTTCCCGACATGTTGTTTTTCGGTAAGAGCTGCAAAATTGCTGGATAATTTTTTTGGGGTTAAAAAGTTATTGCTAATCATCGTGATGACGTACATAAGAATAACAGAAATAACGTATTCCATCGCTGATTTTAGCAAAATTAGACAGCAAAAATAAATAACAGATTTAACACAAACTGATTAAATTACGTTAAGAAACTAACCAGGCAATTTTGCAAATTTACGAATTAATTCCACCGTCAATCAAATAATTTGATTCAAAATTTTTCAAATATTAGAAATAAATTAGAAATTATAGATTCATTATTTCCTAAATCAAAGGCATGAGCCTTAAAAGCAGTATTCATTCCATGCATTAACACTCCAATCACACTTACAAAAAAGAGCAGCAGGCTTTGCCTGAGCCTAATATCTAAATATTATTTTCTTCATATATCCAGCAAAAGATACTAAAAGGCAGGAAGATGAGCTGTTGGAAGAAAAAGGAAATGAGGAGCCTCTTGCTAAAACTACTGGTGACGAGAAAGCTCCAGCAAAGAGAAATGGTAAGTTCAAAGAGCCAATAATGCACTGTTTGTCTAAAACATCATGGAGTGGTTTAACCCTTTCAATGCGAGAGTGCTTGATGAAATTTTTTAAGGTGACTCTAACTTTTGAGTATGAGGACGAAATCCTATGATGTGAAAGCTCTCTGCCTATACTTACACATGGTGCTATTTGTTTAATATGTAGTTCTAACTTTTGAGTCTGCAGGCCAAATCCTATGATGTGACCATTCAAATGAAAGCTCTCTGCCTGTACTTACATGTGGTGCTATTTGTTTTTCAAAATTTCACAAAATGGAATTTGGAAATTTGGTCGAAATTTGCTTTTGGCTAAATTTGACAGTGAAAGGGTTAAAGGGGTTATGTTATAGGGCAAAAAGCTGTTTTAGGTCAATTCTGTGCCTAAGTCATTACTTAATAATGCATTTACCCATACACAGATTAATAGTACTCCTGTGGAGAGTTATGAAGAGGTTATCAAACAATTTCATAGGAAGCTTTAACCATGGTGATGTTCCAGGATAGCGCTCATTTAAACTTGAAAAAAGTGGCCCAATTTTTTCAATGCCCATCCTTGACTTCTAACGGACGGCAGGAATATGTCCGGAATTCAATTGATGTGAAAACGTGTTTTAGCTTTTTAAAAAGACAGCAAATAGCGTGACAAATAGCTCCTTTAAGGAACAGTTTACACAGTCAAGGCTCTAAATATTTTCTGGTTGACGTGATATAGTGAGTTACTACTTGTACCAGGGTAGAACCAGTACTTGCATTGATGTATGTTTGAGTATACTCATGTATAGGTGCAGACTAAAAAATCATGCACTCAAATCCTCCATAACCACTGTGGAACAAGTACACAGGATTCTACCAGGACGCTGTTAAAATGCCAAAGAAAGAAAGTGCATGCATAGTGTTGAATCCTGGCCTCAAGAAAAATTGTTGCAAAAATTTAAAGGACAGTAAACGGCGTTGTATTGCATGTACGGTATTTTCCGGTACAGTACTGTGCTGTATGAATTGCATTGTATTGTTCTGAAATTTGTGTTCTGAACGATGCATGTGGAATCTGATATTCCATGAGAAATTTTCTTTGTGGCTCACTGTTTTTCTTCACATCCCTTAACTAATAAATCAAATACTACCATGAATTAAATGTCACAGAAATGTCACCTATTGATTTTCTTTACCAAGATAAAAAGAATCTCGTCAATGGCGAGGACCTTAAATCAGAAGATTTGGAAGAAGAATCTACAGTCACTGTTGATGGATTACCATCTGGTTTATCTGAAGATGAGATGGATGAACCCTCCGAAGATTCCGGACCTTGGGGTAAAACAAAAAAAAAATCGTTTTTCCATTTCTTTGTTTTGTTTACAATACTTTACCTTACCTATATCATTCCGCTATGAGTTGCGCATAAGGCCTCGATTCACACCTTGACGTTTATCTTAGTTTCCGTAATGACATTTATTTTTACAAGAAAAGGTACTACTACTACTACTGCTGCTGCAGCTGCTGCTATCAAGTAAGGCCAGAATCGCTTGAGACTTTTCAACCCGCATCCAGCAAGGTGAAAAACGAAAACGATGCCATTCGAAATCGGATTTCGGACTTTGACAAGCGACGCATTTCTCTACCAAAAAACCGATAAACAAACTAGCCATGAATAACAGAAGACTCTTGATAGCAGCTGTATTTCATTTTGTACATCCAGTGGAAAAAATTAAGGCAGGTAAAAACATCACAAGTTGACACAAAACTCTGTCAGCTTCAGCTGTCAAAGTAAACAAGTTTCAAGATGCTGCATAAATTTTCTGCATTAACTCACCTGTCAAATTTTGACCAATCAGAGCATAAAAATTGGACGTAGAGCGTGCCAAACGCGTGACCTTGGTAAGAAAAGGTCTTCCCCGCCTGTATTTCTAAATAACTGGCTCAATTTTCACGTCCGAGATTAGTTTGAAATCAAAATCTTAATAGTGCGGGGCCATAGTGACACAACACAACATATTTCCTATGAATTTTTTAAAAAAAATAAACTTGAGCCCGCGATCGTTTGAAAACTAGTAACTTCTCAGCGGAGCTCCGCCCCCGGAGCGCGCGCGTGCGGCTCCGCTACAACTACAGTGTAAGATGATCATGCACTCAAACGAAATCGATATTTCTTTCTTAAGTGTTCCTGCTGTCTTAAATAAAAATCCTACGGTTAAAAAAAAACAACAAAAAAACAATGTTACGCTGAAACTTATGCTGGCATAGTTTGGGCCGTCCAAGGAATGTCTTGGGCAGACAAAACGATAGACCCTAATCAGAGCAACGTACATTCCCCTCATGTGGTGTCGACACTCACAATACGCCCTTCTTTCAACTTCAGATAAAGATCATTAAGCGAATATCCATCTCCACTGCTCGAAAGAGCGCCTTTAAATTATTAAATTTACCAAGTAGAAGGTGATACGTCCTAAGTAAGCGAGAATGTTGCTCCACAAAGTCATGTAGTTTTACGGAAGTTTGTTTGGTGGGAGCACGAAATGAGCCTCCACAATGTTAACGCGGTCTGCAAAATTCCACAAAGGAGAGGAACTTTACAGATTTTAACGCGTCTTTCCAGCCGTGTTGATGGTAACTTGAATTGTCCCTCTAAAAAGGAGCAAGAAACCGTGAAACAAATTTACAGACGAACAAAATATTTTGACTGATAAAAAATGTTCAGTATGAGATATAAAGTGGCTTAATCTGCATTTTACTTACAGTGGAACCAATCACACTTCAAGGGTTCCACTTAGGGCCCCTCATCGGTATATTTTACTATTACTGGGACGAATGTTATGATTCGATCTACCAAGAACTTCCTTTTATTGAGGAAAGTTAAATCCAGTTTTCACTGTAATTAAAATATAGTGTTACTTAAGCAGTTATAGATACTTGTAAAAGTTACTTAACTATATGAAAAAGCGTTTGAAATAGTCCCAGGATACATTTACAATGATAATTAACCATGCTGTTAACCATATATTACCTCATTTCTAGTATGGAAAAAACATCCCTTTAGCTGGTGTACAATTGGAGGGCGAAAATTTTTGAGCGGAAGGAAAGGTGTACCACAAACCTTCGCGCAGTGTGCCAGCGAATGTAACAAAACACGAGGATGCCATGCGATTGAAATGTGGTTTGCTTATAACTGGAACTGTTACTGGTGTACGAAACCAGAATTGATCAGACCTTACACCAACAAACGTGATCTGGCCTACCCTGTACATGTTTGGACACGAGGTAAGTGTTATCGATCATTAGGGATATTAAGCTAAGACTTTTAGAGCGATGCACGTCAACCGAAAGAGAACTTTTTGCATCCCTGGGCAGTCGTCCCGGGGCAGGGGGTCCTCTCTATGATGGCCTGTACTGGGAGGCTCCGCTCGAAAGGGGTATCTTTTTCAGGCTTCAGGTATATGAAAGGGTAGAGATTTCACTAGTTGACGCATAGTGTAGGGAAATCTGACATTTGGGTCTTTGAAAGGGCCCAAAAGGGCTAACAAATGAATTTTATGGCTTTGTAAAGTCGATTAAACGTTCTATTTTTGTGCTTGATTCCTATTTAAAAGACAGTGCAGTTAAAAGGGGTGCAAACTTCTAAACAAGGCATGTGAAAGGGAGACCTTTGTCAATAGAAGGTATACAAAAGGGCTACCTTTTTCGTGAAAAATGGTATATAAAAGGGTAAGGAGTTTGACCTTAGGGCGGAGCGTCCCGAATAAAATTTGTTGAGTCCAACCACCCCCCCCCCCCGCCCCCCACGACGGGCAGTGTGGTTCTACCCACATGTTTGAGCAAATTAGCTCAAATTGTCTTTATAAGCGCAAAGGCACTTCCGGTTAGCAATACAATTTTTTTAGTGTCAAGACAAATTAAAAGGGAAAAGGACTTTCTTCCTGTTGACGTACGCATGCGTCGCTCAAAACCTCTTGCGTAAACTCCCTATTATAAAAACAACAATTAAGAGTGCACTATTATTCGTTCTCTGAAAGTAAGCCTTTGATTATAAAGCCTGAGAATTAAACTTGCTTAAATTTTCTGTTGTAACTAGTTTTGTTGCTTTTTTGCTTCTATTGTTTGTTTGTTTGCTTTTTATTCAATTTACTATTGATTTCATGATCGTCTGTCGGTGATTTTTAGATCATGCAAATTGAAAGTTGAAATTGCCCCACTTCAAACGAAGAGCAAAAATTGTATACAAATATATAATGCATAATCAGTACAATCTATGTGTTGTCAAAGGATCATACTTTAAACCTTGATGAAATGAACAAAAACTGATTATCTCTCTCTCTGACTCTTTTTTCCATGCAGTTAAAAAACCACCCCCAGGTATGTGCAATTCCTTTTATACCTTTAAGTATCTTCCTCTTTCTTCTTCTTAAGGCTAAACTCGTTTTGTTCATGAGATACACATGTCCTTACGTTGTGAATAAATAACGGTGATAGGACTGAGTGTCCAATTGGATCTCTAATCATACGAGTTTTACGCGGGCGTCCGATTTGTTTAATCTGAGATAAGTCCCTTATTCTTAACCTAACCATTTTTAATAACAGCTGAGTTTGAGTACACATCAATCTAAAAAATTCATGAAATAAAAAAAAGGTCTAATAATACTGCAACTTATCGCGAGTATGACTACAGACTGAATTGGACGATAACAAAATTTGTAATATTTTAGGTTTTCTTAGCTTAAAACACAAGAAATTCCGAGAGTTTTTTTTTGCTGGCAGTGAAAAATAGCCATTCAAGTGCGCGCGTGCGATGGCTCATACTGTCCAATTACTTTGGCATTACGTGCACAGTCCTATTAGTGCTGAATTCAGGAAAGTTGATAGCCAATCAGAGTTGCAACTTTTCTTACAGTTATGATTAATGCGATAGTCAGCGTTTCACGGTCGAGAAACAAAAAAATGTGGCATTGCGTAATTATTGACCAAGTGTGAGGCTTCAACATGGCTGAATATTGACCTAGATTTTTGCGTTTTTATTAACTGTGACGAAGTTGAGGTCAATGAAAACGCCAAAAATAGAACGAGCCACCTTGATCCATCAAGCTTGGTCATCGAGGGTTGCTCTGGTAATTGGTCATTAGCGGCAATTGAGCATTAGGCATTTGGGCATTCAGAACTCACTGACTGCTATGTTTTACTTGAGTGACGACCAGTGCACAGTTGTCCAATGCCCAAAGCAATCTTTATTGAATCAGGTGTTTAACCACCAGAAAATTGGGCCTGTGCTCTATCCACTGACCATGAGCTTAATTAAGCAGACGGCTCTTAGGAGCACGGTCACGTACTACCGTTGTATGTTGAACACATGTTCTGCAAACTGCTAGTATCGGCAGCGTCGAGAGCGTACTTTGTGAAATAAATAAAAGAGAGGCTTGAGGCTTGCTAACTAAATGTAATTGAGCTTGAAATTAATCATTTTTCTTTATTTATTATGTCAAAATGTTGCACGAAGCATTATAAAGTGACCAAAATCAAACTCACAACTAAGAAAGCCGTTTGCTTTTTCGATTAACACCACCTTCTGTCAAGACAACTTGTTTTACTGTTTCTGAACGCGAAACCCTTTGGTGTCTTTACAAGTAACCTTTCTTACTAAACATATAAATAAGCCTAAATAAAGAAGAAAACACAAGACATAGTTGCGTGTTTCTTCCCGCTACTTCCTGTCGACTTTTCCGAAAAACCGCTTCCAAACTGCTTCACAACAAAACAGGGTCCAGTCAAGGCTTCTTTGTTTGTTGTGAAGCGCAATTGGACAGCAATGGAAATGGCGAAGTTTAGAAATAACTGTTGTTATTATTATTATTATTATTATGCATATATCAGCACAGTAATAGATACTATTGGCAGATGGCGTGACAGCCTTAGCTCCATGTTTGATACTCTCATAAAGCACGCGTTTTAAACCAATCAGAGTGAGCGTTATATCTGAATTTATTATAAATTCGATTTAGTTTTCCCTTCTAACCCATAAACTGATCTTTGTAGCGGTCAATGTCACCTGTGAACAGAACGAAATGTCGATCAGCCTTCCAAAGGCTCTTCTTAAGGGTTTGGACAGAGAGCATCTTCGCCTCCGTGATTTGAGCTGCGGAGCCACGGAAACCAGTACTCACTTCATTCTTAGCACAAATCTCACTGGATGTGACACAGTCAAACGACACACCAAGGGCTTTGTCTGCTACATGAACAAGGTGGAGGAGATTCCCATCAAGCCAGGTCAGATCATCACACGAATTCGGGAAGTGGAAATCCCCTTCGCCTGTTACTACTCCAACATGGGAGTCGTATCCGCCGTTGGCCTTCAAGTCAAAAGCAAGAAAATCGTCTTTTCGGAGAAAGGATTTGGAAAATTCGTACTGGTACTGGATATTTTTCCTACTCCTAGATTCGAACTCCCGTACAAGAAAAAGGACTTCCCGATTGTGGTACCGCTGAGGAAGATACTGTATGTGAAAGTCAGCGTTGATACAGAAGACGAGAGGCTTCGCGTCCTGGCAGTAGATTGCTGGGCTACACCAGACCCTAACCCTTTCAGCAGGGGATTGAGATACGACCTCATTAAGGATGGGTAATCATATTTTCATCTTGATGTATATAACTGCAACTTGTAAGTGACGAGGAAGTGAGCGAGCGTCCCCAATTGCTTTTGGGATCGTTACTGAAGACGCGCCGGTCTGCTATTGGCCAATAAGTCTTAGCGAAAGTTAACTCGTCCCAGTTTGCTTCTCTTGAGCAGCAAACGCAAACACTTTAGTTTCGATGGCAATTAAACTGCCCACCTAACCCTCCCCTAAGCCAACATTTTACCCTAAGTGAGAAGGAAGTGTTAATGTTGGCATAGGGGAGGGGTAGGTGGGCAGTACGGCCCAGAAACGTATAATAATACCAAATATCAAGGTTATAAATCCCAACTGGTAGGAGGCCGGCCAGTTGGCTATTTACAAGCGTGGCTGGGGATTTGAACTCGGGGCGATCCTGAACAAAGGCCAGCTAGCGGTTAGGCGCCAGTTGTCCGAAAGGTGGATAGCGCTATCCACTGGATAAATCACTATCAACTGGATAGCGCAATTGGTTTCCCTAATAATTATCCGATAGATAGCGCTATCCATCTTTTGAACAACCAGGGCCAGGGCGGAACTTGAACTCGGGGCCTCCTGATTACACGTCCAGTGCTCTAAGCACTCGGGTGACGCTGCCTTAGAAAACTTGTGAGTCTTGTGTTTTTCTGTCTGTTTTAGATGTGCAGTAGATAATACCGTAATGGACATTCGAACATTGGACAAGCGTATGCAGAAATTCAAATTTGAGGCCTTCAGTTTTATAGGTGACAATCAGTTCGTCTACCTGCACTGTAAGGTCTTGATTTGTAACGCAACCGATCCTAACTCACGTTGTGCGCAGGGCTGCGTTCAACGAAAAAGGAGGGCCGTGGCAACTCAAGTATCCAAGGACGAGGAAGTACACGTGTCTCAGGGACCATTCATGCGTGGAGATGACGAAGAAGAAACGAAAGTAGAGGAAACAGTGAAAGACATGAGTGATACAGAAAAAAGTGGTGAGTTTATTAATCGTGAATTCAATGTTTGTTGTTCGTCTCACGACGGTCACCTTGACATTTATCACGGCAATTGGACTGCTAGTACTGGTTTACGAATGGCGTCTTCGATTCGACAATATTTGTTAGTCTGTTCCGCAGGCGTTGTTTGTGTCGTCACGTTTGGTCACGTCATGTTTGTAGGGAGGAGCGTTGCGTGATAGCGACTGATGAGGCAGTTCAACATTACCGTAAACTTCTGCTTATAAGCCCTGGATTTATACAACTTTGTAAGGGGTATTAAGAGGGCTTATAAACGGAGAGGTCTATAACCGGACTAAAAAAAGCGCTTCAAAACAAGCTACATAATTAGTGCTTATCAAAATAGTATTTAAATTTACTTGCTTTTTTAGCTTTTCAAAAAAATTGATTTCATTTCAATACAAGCCGCCGGTGGGCCCGAATCCAGGGGCCTTATAAAAGAATGTATTTTTTTGTTTACAGGTAAATAGGCCTACAACTGGGGTGGGTTGTAGGTTTACGATAAGTACAATAATCATCACCAAAATGTCAAAGTTTTTTGATAGCAACTTCCACCTAGGTGCCGCAACTTTCGTCACCTGTATCATCCGTTGTATTCAGGACTAAAAACACCTATTCCACCGTGTCCACTCGTGACATCAGTTATATTCGGGATTCAAACGATTAACTGTACAATATTGTACTCTTACAGGTACGTTTCCTACCTTGGTCGCTGCCATGGCTGTGGTTGCTGCCGTTTGCGTCATGGGTGTGTCTTATTTCGCACGGAACAGTAGGAAGCGAGGAGCTGTGCGTGATTACCAGCGACTCACTGTTACCGCTGAAGACTAGAAATCTCATTTTTGTTTGAATTCTGTAATGTTATACGTGATAGGATAGGAGATTTTCTGTGATTAATTGAGGAACTCAACAAATACAATGTAGTCTTATTGGCAAGTGTTTGTGGTTAGCCAGGTCCGAAGCATCTGAATACCAAATGTGAAAGGTTTCTAGTTTAACACTTTATATTTAACACCTTATATTTGTAATTAAATATACAAAACTGGAATTCATCTGAGCAGTGTTAATTAACCCTTTTGTTGGCACAAAAAAAGATAAATAATAATTATCTTTTGAAGTGTAACAGTTAAGTAAGTTTAGATACCGCAATAAAAAGCGTACTAGTCACTCGCACATATCCTCTTCAATTAAAATAAAGCTGTTAAACATATCAGTAGATGGAGGATCCCCTGCAAAGTTAGTATGCCTTACTTAACGTCATAAAGAGCCACAAAGTGCTTTCCACTATTAAAAGATATTCTTAGGAGACTCTGTTACTGCAATGGACAATCGACTTTTTGTGAACTTTCTTTTCTGTTCGAAATTAAAATTGAAAAAGTTGTTCCCTTTGATACCATCGCAAAGTACCCAGATAGACTGTGTTTTTTGGAGTACGAAGTAGTATCGACGATAAGCCAAATTTGAACACGGCTATAATGTAAATTATACTGGTTTAATAAGGTTGAAATTATATAATTCAAAAACTTAACCTCAAGAAACTCTTCCGAAAACTGCTAACATTTCGTTGTAAACCTAATTATCACACTCGACTATTGAAAATGTTTTCCTGATCAGTTTGAAGGATTACAGCCCTCTTTAAAACTAGGCACCATTCCCTACTCTATAAACTTTAGGGAAAATGGGCACAAGCTTTCGGCGCAGTGCTTTCTGGGATAGTTTAGGTGGACAAGCGTTGGTTATGATTGTTCCATGGTATCCAAAGGCAACGCTTGTCCGCAAAAACGATCCAGAAATCGTCTCTTTGAAAGATTGTGTCCACTCTCCCGAACATTTATGGGATGGTAAATGATGATAACAATTTTGTCAAATGAGCCTGGCTGTTCTAGTTTCTCGTTTTTGAAAACAATGGCGTCCTTCGAGATCTTCCAGGCTTTCCCCACATCCCTTCTCCCTCGCGCGGTCTCGCGCCTAAATTCCCTTCTCCTTCCCTTTCCCTCTCTTCCTCGTCCTTTCTTCCCTTTTGTTCCACCGCTATCCATTTCGCGCCACACTTCACTATCTGAAGACAAGGAACAGGCTAATCAAAGGACAGAAAACAGTACTAGATTACATGATTCTACGTTATTGAAGAATTTCTCCCTTTTACATAAATACTATATTCTATGGTATTTCTCCGTGAGACTCATATATCTATTACGATTGGTTGGCTCACCTGTGGGCTAGAATAAACCTGTAAGTTTATTTCGTTTAGTAATAAGCAATAAGTTCTCTAGCCCGTTGTGAGTACGAGATAAGTTTTTGCGATCGAATCATGTGAATTTTAAAATAGTCTAAAAGAGTTTGACAAGAAAATTCTCCCCAATTCTTGACGGATTAATTGCGACAGGTTAACGTCAGCTTTCGGCCTTTTCTGGGCACGCTCCCACTAATCAGCCGATTTGGAAAGGCTCTGTCAGAAAAGGGTAGCTTTTCTGGGCCTCAAGTATATAGAAGGAGAGGGATTTCACGAGTCCAAGTAAATAAAAGCACAATGAAATTTGTGGTTCGAGTATATTCCAAAGGGCCTTTAACATCTCCTCCGGTAATACTTCATGTTCTCTCATAATATTATTCATAAACTACATCCCAAGGGTTTTAGAAAACGGCAGTAATGTTCTAAAAAGTAGTTATGTAAAGGGGGCACCTATTCGTCCAAATTGGCATATGAAGAGATAAGGGGGCATAGACTTTAGGGCGGCGCCTTCTTTCAGTTCATATAACTCTTATTATCTGTTAGTAGTGATCACGATTGATTCCTGTCTTGGTTCTGGTAGAATACATTTTTTGGTTCAATGAGAGCCCAGTGTGACAATCATGAACACTGTCCTTAATATTTCTACAATTGCAGACTTATTCCGCTTGCCTAAACGATTAAAACTTGGTAACTTGAAAGATAAAATAAACCGCTGCGTTGTAGAAGTAACTGATGAAGAGAAAACTGCCGTAAAACCTCACTGTATTAAAGAGATTAAGAGACACGTTTACGGGAAACAGCAAACGTGAATTTGTCTCACATGACCAAGTTTTCGCCTTACTTGTCGTTTCCCAGTTCATTACTTCTACACAAATTTTAGTAGCTTCAGGATTGTTTTAGATAGCTTTTTTCTGCTCACTTTCCACTTTCAGAATTTCTCAACTTGCATCTGACTTTTGCCGTTTGCCATTTGCCTTAAACGTGACTCGTCGAAATATTTCTGTTGCTTATGCAACCTGTGAAGCTCCAGTAGGATTTTGTTTTATCCAGTAAGCTGATGGCGCGTGCTATCTTTTATTCACATGCTTCATTGACAAACCGCTCAACCATTGGATTTATATCTTTTCATGTCTGAAAATTAATCTTTTCTCAGAAACCGTCATGCATTGTTTTCTTTTTGAAAACAATTTCCCTTTGTCGACAAGTATTAAATGCGTTATCATTAAGAGTGAGTCAGCAATTAAAAAAAGTAAACTTCTTGAAGCTTATTCCTGATTGTTGTTATGAAGCCATTCACCTTGCACTTGACTCGCTCACGGGATAGCATAGTGCTTCTATTTTCCCATTTTCTTCCTCATTTTCGGGTTTCCCACAAATATTTTCACGTAACGCGCTTCGATTTCGCTGCTTGACTTTCGGGGCAAGTATTTGTGGTGCCGTCGTTTTAGCGTTATCTTTTCATTCTGTTGATTGTTGAATAGTTTGATAAATAGAAACGTCAAATATAACCTCTTGAAAGGTATTTCCTTACAGCAGCTGGCATTTAAGGACATTTTAGGACATAAGACATTTTGATTTGCGTCATTTTACTGAGCACTTATTAAAGTCAATTATTAAACCTTTAACGGTCGCACTTGACAAAGACATTGAGGGCCGAAACCTCAGTACCATTTTTAAAGGAAATGCATTTTACGAAATTCCAAAACCAGTCGATTGTTTAATTAATAACTACTACAATGAAATGCCTTAACAATCGCTTCAAAGGGTAGATTCACTAAAAAGGAAAACAAGAACAACCAATTTTTAATTTTGAAAAACAAGAAGACCACTGTTTCAATGAGCTTTTTGTTAATTTTTTTAGCTCTCAAGCAAATTTCAAACTAGCACCCTATACGTACCTATATATTTTTCGGTCAAGTCTGCGGTTGTGTGGTTGAGGGCTAAAATAACATAATATTCAAATATCGACAACAACTTTTGAACAATGATTACTATTTCACTTAATTCTAGCGTCCTTCAGCATTTTACGAACAAAATCTTATAGTCTCTGTACGTATGATCGAAATTGGTTAATTGAGGTACATGCCTCACCACATGATCGATGCATATACATGTTTTACAATTGTGACGCGCTAATGAAGGAAAAAAACCTTTAGATGACGCACTTGCCTCAAGGGGGAGGCCTCGGACGTTTTGATGGACGTGCACAAACACACAAATCCTTCCATTCAAGACTAAATTATGTAATTTCTCTCTTATTTCTCCTTTGTTTCTTTATTTTTTTGTACCTTAGTAACTAGTGTGCGTAAAATTGTTCTCATCGGTATAAAACCTAATTGAACATTCTGGTTTGACCTATTTTAGAAACGGAATTTAGTTACAATCCACTCAAACCTCCAAGAATATAATAACAATTAAGTGAACAGTTCATGGATAAATCCGTTATCACTCGTGCTTGGCACTAAGACCTGTTGATAATGGACAGGATACGAAAAGTTAAAGCACGAGGCCAATATCTGCCCACCTTTCGTGATCAATACCTATGGAATCAGTAATTTTTTTTTTCGTGCGGCCAAAAAGCGGACATTCGCTTCATCTTGCCTGAATACTGCTTGAAAACGAAGGTAACTGCATAGCTACAGCTGATGCAAATAATGCATCCGCGCGTTTGTCGGCGTGAATTTGTTGTCTACAAAACAATCAACCGGACTAGGGACAACTATTTAAAAGAGTTGTCATTTTTAAGTAACCTTTCTCTATTCGTAGTAACGGCTCCTTCTCCAAGAATATAGAGGCTTTTATGTCAATTCATCCACTCTCAAAAGTATAAACAAATTAAATACTCATCGCAAGACTCGGCTTAAAAATACGAATGCAACTTTTGATTTCAAAGATCTGTGGTACAATTCTAGACCTGAAATAAACTTACTTTTCCGCTTTATGACTGTGGATGAACATTGGCCGGTCAATAATTATTGATCACGACCAGTGCTTACAAATATACCTGGTATCTTTCCTGTTGTTGGTTGAAACTCTAACAAATGTCAGCCTTATATTAGGAGTCCTTAATGTTTAATCGCATTAAAGCAAATGCTTAGTTAATGCTAAAGTTAGAGGCCTTTTCTAAAGTAGTTCTATTGAGACGACGCTGATGGTTTAAAGGAGCTTTGTCACGAAAATTCAAATTGTACGAATTGCGGCAAATTGGGTGAAAAAAAATAATTTACAGCTCAAAACATCAAACAAGGGTGTAAATAGTACAGTTGATACGAAAGGAGACGCGAATTGACAAACTTGAAGAAGATTAAAACGGGCTGAAATCCTGGGTTTTCAGATAGGATATAATGCTGTCAGTAGGTCAACTATGTCAACTATGAGCTGAAATCATTTCTTAACGCCTCTATTCATACAAAAAATGCTCCCGTTATGAAGAAGATTTCAAACAAATTTTACAAGGGAGCATTAACCATAATAATTTTTTGCTGGGTTTTGCATTTTTGCATTTTTTGCATTTCATTGAAACTTAAAGAGTTTAGCCCAAAAAATCAACTTTCAATCCATTTCCATCCTTGCAAGCCATTGCAAGAGATAAAAGGAAACCATTTTCAATGCCTAATTATAGTCTTAAATAACAAAAATGAACCATTATCATTTCAATTCTATTGATGCCAGAAATGTTTTAGCTTCTCAAAGAGATAGCTACTATCGTGACATAGCCTCTTTAAACTTCAGTAATTTGATTTCTTCCCTAACCGTTAAGTTCCAATAGCGAATATATATAAGGAAGCGTTATGGCACTGTTAACGAAACGAATTAGACTACCGAGACACAGCATTTTTTTAATTTGAGGCTAATCCAATGGTCTAACAGTTGAATATTGTCTTTGTTACGGCTGGCTTAACGAACCTCTGTCATTGTACTGTATCATTAACGTAACACGTAACTATTTGATATACCAAACCAGTGTTCTTCCGCCGGCAATCGTTTCTATCGTTCGTTAACTGGTTATCCATAAAATTTTAGCTACTCTTGAGCATATTTTTCTATGTATCCTTTTATAACTCAGTTCTTGTTGGGCAAGAAATGCCTTTGCGAACAAGACTCATTGAGTTCTTAAAACTAAAACCGAACGCTTAGTGTAGCGTATATAGTGGATGCGGATGGCGATATCTCCGTCGCGATAACACAATAGTATTTTTGACCACGATACACTTCACAAAAGATATCTAAACACTAACAACTCAAAATTGAGGACTTCACAGTAAACACTAAAGTTTTTGTAGCAAATAGGTTTAATTTCTAGATAAAAGCTGTAAAAAGGAACAAAAAAAAACATAAAAAAGGTTTAAAGGTTTTGGAGTTCAGTGTTTGGTGATAAAGCAGGAAAGTGGGTTGTGGTGTCCTTCAGGCGTTTCCCTTCTCCCCTCAGCCACGCGCGCGGGCTCGCGCCTAAATTCCTTTCCCCTTCCCTTTCCCTCTCTTCCTCGTCCTTTCTTCCCTTTTGTTCCATCGCTATCCATTTCGCGCCACACTTCACCAGCTGAACACAAGGAACAGCCTCGTCAAAGGACAGAAAACAATACCAGATTCGGCATGATTCTACGATATTGAAGAATTTCTCTCAAAAGTACTATATTCTATGATATTTCTCGCTGGGACTCTTGTATATCTATTACGATTGGTTGGGTCACCTGTGGGCTAGAATAAACCTGTAAATTTATTTCATTCAGTAATAAGCCAGAAGCTCTCTAGCCCGTTATGAGAACGAGATAGATTTGCGATGGAATCAGGTGAATTTTAAAATGGTTAAAAAGAGTTTGACAAGAAAATTCTCCCCAATGCTTGACGGATTATTTGCGACAGGTTCGGCCTTTTCTGGGCACGCTCTCACTAATCAGCCGCTTTGGAAAGGCTCTGTCAGAAAAGGGTAGCTGTTATGGGCTTCAAGTATATAGAAGGAGAGGGATTTCACGAGTCCAAGTACACAAAAGCACAATGAAATTTGTGGTTCGTGTATAGTTCAAAGGGCCTTTAACGTCTCTTCCGGTAATCCTTGATGTTCTCTCATAATATTATTCACAAACTACATCCCAAGGGTTTTAGAAACGGGAAGTAATGTTCTCAAGTAGTTATATAAAAGGGGGCACCTATTCGTCCAAACTGGCATATGAAAAGATATGGGAAGCCTTCTGTCAGTTCATAAAACTCTTATTATCTATTTGTAGTGATTGACTCCTGTCTTAATTCTGGTAAAATACATTTTTTGGTTCAATGAGAGCCCAGTGTGACAATCATGAATACTGTCCTTAATATTTCAACAATCCAGACTTATTCCGCATGCCTAAACGATTAAAACTTGGTTACTTGAAAGATAAAATAAACCGCTTCGTTGTAGAAGTAACTGATGAAGAGAAAACTGGCGTAAAACCTCACTGTATTAGAGAGATTAAGAGACACGTTTACGGGAAACAGCAAACGTGAATTTGTCTCACATGACCAAGTTTTCGCCTTACTTGTCGTTTCCCAGTTCATTACGTCTACACAAATTTTGTAGTTTCAGGCAAGTTTTGTCAATAAGGATTGTTTTAGATAGCTTTTTTCTGCTCACTTTCCACTGTGAGAATTTCCCAACTTAAATCTGACTATTACCGTTTGCCATTTGCCTTAAACGTGACTCGAAATATCTCTGTTGCTTATGCAACCTGTGAAACTCCGGTAGGATTTTGTTTTATCCGGTAAGGTGATGGCGTGTGCTGTCTTTTATTCACATGCTTCATTGACAAACCGCTCAACCATTGGATTTATATCTTTTCATGTTTGAAAATGAATCTTTCCTCAGAAACCGTTATGCGTTGTTCTCGTTTTTGAGACAACTTTCATTTGTTGACAAATATTAAATGCGTTATCATTAAGAGTGAGTCAGCAATTAAAAAAAAATAAACTTCTTGAAGCTTATTCTTGATTGTTGTTATGAAGCCATTCACCTTGCACTTGACTCGCTCAGGGGATAGCATAGTGCTTCTATTTTCCCATTTTCTTCCTCATTTTCGGGTTTACCACAAATATTTTCACGTAACGCGCTTCGATTTCGCGGCTCGACTTTTGGAGCAACCATTTGCGGTGCCTTTCGTTTTAGCGTTAACTTTTTATTCTGTTGATCGTTGAATAGTTTGACTAATAGAAACGTCAAATATAACCTCTTGAAAGGTATTTCCTCAGAGCAGCTGGAATTTTAGGAGTTCTATTCTATAAAACGACATTTTGATTTGCGTCATTTTACTGAGCAAGTATTAAGGTCAATTATTAAACTTTTAACGGTCGTACTTGACAAAGAAATTAAAGGCCGAAACCTCAGTACCATTTTTTCGGGAAATGCATTTTGCGAAATTCCAAAACCAGTCCATCGTTTAATTAACAACTACTACAATGAAATGCCTTAACAATCGCTTCAAAGGGTAGATTCACTAAAATAGAAAACAACGGCAACAAATTTTTAATTTTGAAAAACAAGAAGACCACTGTTTCAATGAGCGTTTCGTTGATTTTTTTAGCTCTCAAGCAAATTTCAAACTACAACTCTATACGTGCCTATTTTCCGTCAAGTCTGCGGTTGTTGTGGTTGAGAGAAACAACATAATATTCAAATATCGAAACCAACTTTTGAACAATGATTACTACCTCACTTAATTCTAGCGTCTTCCACCATTTTACGAACAAAATGTAGTAGTCTCTGTACGTATGATCGAAATTGGTTTATTTAGGCACTTGATTCACCACAGGTTTTACAATTGTGACGTGCTAATGAAGAAAAAAAAAACTGGCGCACTTGTCTTTCGGGGGAGGCGTCGGACGTTTTGATGGACGTGCACAAACACACAAATCCTTCCTTTAAAAACTAAATTATGTAATTTCTCTCTTGTTTCTCCTTTATTTCTTTATTTTTTGTTCCTTAGTAAGTAACCTAATTGAATATTCTGGTTTGACCTAGAAACGGAATTTGGTTACAATCCACTCAAACCTCCAAGAATAACAATTAAGTGATCAGTTCATGGATAAATCCGTTATTACTCGCGCTTGGCACTAAGACGTGTATAATGGACAGGATACGGAAAGTTAAAGCACGATGCCAATATCTGCCCACCTTTCGTGATCAATACCTATGGTATCAGTTTTTTTTTTCTTGCGGGCGAAAAGCGGACATTCGCTTCATCTTTGCCTGTATACTGCATGAAAACGAAGGTAACTGAATAGCTACAGCTGATGCAAACAATTAATGCATCCGCGCGTTTGTCGGCGAGAAATTTTCGTCTACAAAACAACACTTCCAAATGACCAGGAACAACTATTTAAAAGAGTTGTCATTTTTAAGTAATATTTTTCTTTTCGTAGTAAACTCCTTCTTCAAGAATCTAGAGCCTTTTATGTCAATTCATTCACTCTCAAAAATCTAAACGAATTAAATAGTTCCTCATCGCAAGACTTAAAAATACGAATACAGCTTTTGATTTCAAAGATCTGTGGTACAATTGTAGACCTGAAATAAACTTACTTTTCCGGTTTATCACTGTTGATGAATATTGGCCGGTTAATAATTATTGACTTAATCACGACCATTGCTTACAAATATACGTGGTGTTGTTCCTGTTGTTGGTTGAAACTCTAACGAATGTCAGCCTTATATTAGGAGTCCTTAATGTTTAATCGCGTTAAAGCAAATACTTAGCTTATGCTAAAGTTAGAGGCCTCTTCTAAAGTAGTTCTATTGAGAGGACGCTGATGGTTTAAAGGAGCATTATCACGAAAATTATCAGAAATTCAAATTGTACGAATTGCGGCAGATTGGGTGAAAAATAGTAATTTACAGCTCAAAACAACAAACGAAGGTGTAAATAGTACAGCAGTTACGAAAGGAGACGCAAATTGACAAACTTGAAGAAGATTAATTAAAACGGACTGAAATTGTGGGTTTTGAAAAGTTCATTTTATAACTTTTGACATAATGCTTGGGTGGCGTATTTATTTGATAATAACCTACTATTTTTCAATTTAAACGGGCTTTGTCACTAGGATATATATTGCTGTCAGCTAATAGGTCAACCATGAGCTGAAATCATTTCTTGATGCGTTTATTCATACAAAGAAATGCTCCCGTTATGAAGAAGATTTCAAACAAATTTCACAAGGGAGCATTAGCCGTAGTAATAATTTTTTGCTGGATTTTGCCGGCATTTCATTGAAACTTGAAAAGTTTAGCCCAAAAATTTCAACTTTCAATCTATTCCCATCCTTGCCATCCGTTTCAAGAGATGAAAGGAAACAGTTTCAATGCCTAATTATAGTCTCAAATAACACAACTGAACCATTATTATATCAATTCAATTGATGCCAGAAACGTTTTAGCTTTTTAAAGACATAGCTAATATCGTGACATACCCTCTTTAAACTTATTAGTAATTTCTTCGCTAACGTTAAGTTCCAATAGCACACAAGGAAGCGTTATTGGCACTTTTGACGGAACGAATTAGACTACCGAGACACAGCACTTTTTTAATTTGAGGCTAATCCAAAGATCTTACAGTTGAATATTGTCTTTGTTACGGCTGGCTTAACGAACCTCTGTCATTGTACTGTGTCATTAAGGTAACGACCAAGAAAGTGAGTGTTACCCCCGCCGAAAATCGTAAGTCAATAATGTGAATCAAACTACCAGGCTGCTTTCAACGGAATGAAATAAGCTGTTTTATAATTAAAAGCATATTTCTGAATTATACATCTCTAGCTCAAGCATTTCTTTTCCGCACATGTGGAACAACATGCAATTATTTGATATACCAAACAAGTGTGCTCCCGCCGGTAGTCGTTTCTATTGTTCGTTAACTGGTTATCCATAAAATTTTAGCTACTCTTGCATGTATCTTTTAATAACTCAGTACCTTGTTGGGCAAGAAATGCCTTTGCGAACAAGACCCATTGAGTTCTTAAAACTAAAACCGCACGTTGAGTGCAGCGCATATAGTAGATGCGGATGGCGATATCTGCGTCGCGATAACACAATACTAGAGAGCTTAAGCAACGAACATTTTTTCACGACGGAGGTCTCCATTCCGTGAGAGGAATGGATCGAGAACGGCGTTTGTGGCGCGAAAATTTTTAACTTAAGCGTGTGTTCCTTTTTCACGACGGACGCGTACAGTGTTGAATTGCTCAGTGCACTGAAACGAAAAACTGGAAAAGCTGTTGGAAATGTCTTCGTTTAAAGAAGCTCGGGAAATGCTTTTGTTAAACCATGATATGAAAGTTATAAATGACGAAGAGTTGCTTTTGTTGCTGGACGACAACACATCGCGAAACCCCGAATTCAACTACGAAAACTATCAGAGATTCAACTTAGATGAAATTCAGGAGCCGGAATGCAAGGCGGAATTTCGTTTTAACAAGAACGATATCCCAGTGTTGGCGGAGGTTCTTGGGTTGCCCGAAACATTCAGATGTTCTCAAAGAACCGTGGCAAACAAGCTTGAGGGCCTTTGTATGCTACTTAGGAGAACAGCATACCCTTGTCGCTACAGTGACCTCATACCGAGATTCGGTAGACCCGTTCCCGAACTTAGTATGATCACTAATTGTGTCATTGACTACCTTTATGATAACCATGGTCATCGATTAACACAGTGGAACCATCAGATCATGAGTCCTCCTCTCCTTCAAGCGTATGCTGATGCTGTGTCCGCACAAGGAGCTCCCTTAAACAACTGTTTTGGGTTCATTGATGGGACTGTCAGGCCAATATGCCGACCTGTT
>NC_133201.1:35725959-35823459 GCF_958299795.1 Porites lutea
ATATTACCACCTGAATTCAAAGCACTCAGTCTGCTGAAGAGGTTTCTTTGAATCGTAACATCATAGCATTTATTCCACAGACTCAAAAGTTAGAACCATATTACGAAACTCTATCATTTATCTTAAAAGAACTAATAAGGCCAATAAAAATATTTAATAGGACTAAAACTGAATTGAACTGAAGGTTTCTGTTAAATTCCGGTTAATGGTTGAGCTTTCAGTAAATTTTGTGGCAGTTTGAGTTTGAATTCGGTGTACGTTGGAATTTACTTTAGAATGATAAATTACTGGCCAACAGAAAACAGCTGTAAAAAGGGTGTAACAAATTTTCCGCCTTGGTTTATTCTTAATATAAATTATGGTTTGCACCGTTTTTCAGCAAACAAGACGTTTTTATTAATCTATTAATAGATTTTCCGCATTTAAAATACATTGTCTCATTATTGCTCTAATAGTTCAATGTTTAACAAATCGGGAATAAATTTTCATTATCTACGGCGCTTTATCATATATGCTACAGAAATGACCTTGAAAGGTTGAAAATACGAGTGAAACTATGAGTCGCGAGGGAGTCGATTTCACTGCAAAGTTATGTTTAAGGGGTGTAACCAACAGATAGTATTAGCGGGTTTTGCTTTCTTAAAAAAAAAGGTGTTAGGGAGGAATGCCTTTGTTTTGCCATCAAAGGTATTTCTACGGGTTGTGTGTAAATAACTTGCGAAATCAGAAGAAGAAAACTTGCAGAAGAAAGAAGGAAGAAGATGAATACGCTTAATTTGCTATATCTTTCATGTGGTTGTCTGTTTTAGAATGGTATCTTTTTGGCATAGAAAAAAACTTAAACCACGGCCAGATTGGTTTACTTTAAAGTTTTAATTCTATTTTCGACAAGCGTCCGTGCTGCTTTTACATGAGTATTGAATGACTTCCTTCGTACTTATTTACTTGCTCCCTCTTATTCTCCGGTTCAAGATCCTGCCGTAATGATTGCTGGCGTAGAAGTTCAAGGATCGGGAGATGCACCAGGTTAGATATTCATTATTATTATAAATTGTGCTCATTACCTGTCTTCTCATTGGTAAGAGCCTACAGCTAATTTTGGAAATCCGCCCGACCTACAGATTAGTTAGTTATCTGCTAGAAGATAACTGACTAATCTGTAGGTTGCGCGCGCAGTGCATGATTTCCAATAACAATATCAATTTGCGACAGTTTGTTGTCGTTATTTTCTTTAAACCAATGTATAATAAAATAATTATTAGATTCGGTTTTTGTGATATCCTAAATAATTAAGGTATCGGTAAGTGCATCCTGGACCTTATGGTCGGCTGATAACACTTACCTCGACCTTGATTATTCCGGATATCACAAAAACCTCATCAAATAATTGTTTAAAATATGCTGACCACAAGCAACGTTTATAAACTTAGATTTCCTAAATTAAACTTCTCCGGTAGATCAACATTGATCGAAGACAACGATAAATTTGGTAATAGCTTTTCATGTTTTCCTGTGCCCTACAAATCATCATTTTATATTGTATCGCAACACTTAGTTTGATTTTCAACTATTAATGATGTCCCAAATAATTCCGTCTTGTGACGTCATCTTCACTCCAAAAAGCGCTAAGATCGAACAACAAAAACCCACCGATGCGATTGTTCCTAACACAAAGTTCTTCCTTCCTGTAATATGACTTTGAGTTTAATTTCGGAAGTTCAGTTTCAGGTGTATTTCCGACCCTGCGTTAAAATTGTTAGAGAGGAGGGGACTTACAATTAGACCTCGCAGACAAAAGGGGTACAGTATTATATAACAGAGTGTCTACTGATGTCTATTCCACGTTTTTGATATTTTTGTATATCTAGTGGAGGAAGCTGAAAAGAACGAAGATCAGCTAATGGAGGAGGTGATGCAAGATGTTGCAACTGAGAGTGACGAGGAGTCCCTTGTGGAGGAAAGTAGTAAGTTTAATCACTGAGTTAACAATCAAATAACCTTTAAGTTTCTTTTATTCTGTGAAATCTCCTTCTTCATGGCCACGGTTTAAGGAACAATTTAAAATCAAAGTTAAGGTTCTTTCTGCTGGTGTTTGAAATTAAATTAGTGCACGCTTGTACCCGGGTTGGGCGAACTTGACTTATGTTTGAGGAAAATCATGTATGGACTTGTCCACATGGCCCTACACTAAAAGCCTAGAATGCCAACCCTGTGTAGCACAAGTACACAAGATTCTTGTTTGGATACTGATAATGCCAAATAACCAGAAAAAATAACTTTCTTATCAGGCAAAACGTACCTTGTCAACGGAGAAGAATTTAAAGCAGAAGATTTTGAAGAAGATCCAAGAGGAACTACTGATGGTGAACCGCAAGGAGATGAAATAGACGAACCCGCTGAAGATGTAGCATATTATGGTATTTTTTATCGTTTTTATTCTTTTCTTTTTTGCGTTAAAACCTATTTCTATATTGTTATTTGCGCTATCACTCGTTACCAGTTCATTGAAGAGGAAATTTTCAGTTGGTCACTACCTCAGGGACTTACAAGATATTAGTCGAGTCAAAGTTTTCTCTGAACCTTCTGAAAAAACGCGTCAGGTTATGAATACTTTTTTGTTTTATTCTCATGAAATAGGAGAAGATTAATAATCAACTAATAACTAGTATAGCTAATAGCATGATTTGTAGTGATATTTGGCATAAATACCACGAGTGATATTTCGAAATTGTTATACGTAACTTCACGAGCCGCTAGGTAAGTGAAATTTGAGACAATTTTGAAATATCACGAGTGGTATTTACGACAAATATCACGTACAAATCATGCTATCATTTGTTTATACTACTACCCGCAAAAGGTTTGTAATTTTCACATGTAGGCATTTCAAATTAAGCTATAATACCACTGCTCTAAGCCAATCAAATTGCAGAAATTTCTCAAGTAGTAGTATAATATTATAAATTAATTAATAATTATTTTCGAATGTCTGTAACAGAGACATTCATTAGTGAATATTTAATTTGGTGCAAAGAAACACAGATTCAAATTTTATAGATAATGAAGGAATAAATTTAAAAAAAAAGAACTGATCAATTTCAAATAGAACCTCGCTCTTGGAAAGCCCATACCCAGGGGAAGAAATTAACCAGCCATAAAATGTCCTTTCTTATCGATGTACACCTTTGTAGGCGAATGAAGTAGTTATCCCTTAAGCAACCCGGACAAAGAGTTTGGAATTCGATGTTTCCTTCGATTTGTTACTGTTGTTTGTTTAATACTCACACATTTGCTCCATCGCGCGAGAGAGACAGGCAAAAAACCAATATTGCGCTATTATTCCCTAATTTCCATGGCCTAAGTGAAATAACTCAATGATTGTAAAAAATAGTTTTAAAAAAGCTTATTCATATATTTTACATAACTCGTAGGGTGGAAAAAACATTCCTTCAGCTGGTGTACCCAAGGAGGGAGACAGTTTTTGAGTGGAAAGAAGGGCGTGGTGCAAACCTTTGCGCAGTGTGCTAAACTGTGTGAAAAAATTAAAGGATGCAAGGCGATTGAATTGTGGCACAAGTACAACTGGAACTGTTACTGGTGCAAGAGGATAGATTTGATCCAACCTTACACCAACAAAAAAGATCTCGCCTACCCTCCACATGTGTGGGTGCAGAGTAAGTAACATCTTTTATTATTTCTCGCTATAATTCGTAAAATACCGTTTTTATGTAAAATTTATATTATTTTCGTCCCTTCGTTTACTCTTAAGTTTATTAATACCTTCCAGTCACCATGACTCAAGTGCAATTTATAATTAGTTCGTTAATATGGTGGGATGCTATTTGATTAATCCAGATTCGATCATCAAGCGTGAAGGATACCGTTTTGTAACAGACTCTTTATTAAGCTAGCTTGTCAGGAACGTTTCGTTTTTGGAACTCAAGGCTTTATTAATTGTGAGGAAGGATCAAAAAGCGTTATTTTTAAAGAACATCTTTAATAAGCTAAATTTACCTGTATTGAGTACGCTTGGATGGGTGGATTGTTTTATTGACAGATTTAAATTGAAATTCAAATATTATTTTCTGTCTGTTGTAGGAACCAAACCAACTATCCCAACTGGTCCAGGTAATATTTGTCTAAACTTCTGAGTTAACTTTGTAAAATAGTCCTTGCAAAGGGCAGAAAAAAGCTAGAAGGAACGGCTCATGTTTTCTTGACGTTTTTCCTTAGCTGCGTTGTAATTACAGTCGATTCTTTCGATATGCGATTACTTCTCATGTTAAGCTAAGCTGCCTTTCAGGCGTTTCCTTCGAATTTCGGGTAGGCGAATGTTTCTGTTGGCGAAAATGCCTTGTTGAATTTTATTTAATTCCGGTCCTGTCGATACGAAGTAGTTTCGATTCAAGTCGTTTCGATACAAATTTATTTAGTCGTATTGTAAGTAGTTTCAGGTATTTGGCTTTTAAAGAACGAAGAATATTCACCCAAAATGTTTTTCTTGTTCAAGCGCAAACTTTACTTGAAGTGATCGAAGTTTTAGTGCAATTTAACTGCTTAAGTGCGTATTCAAACGACCGGTACGTCGTGGAGTTGAGGCGGCTCAAATGCGGGCGTGGAAGGGAAAGATAGCAAACAACAACAAGTGGCAGCGAGTCGTTAAAGACTACCTCACTTAGGGGACCTTTTTGGGTAGTCGCTTAAGGAAGGTGCGAATGTGATTTTCATCAATCATTTATGAATCTCAGTAGTATCCTTTTTTCAATTAATGCAATCATTTCTGTGATCAGTTCGGTAGCGTGGTTTAGACTAATAGAAGTAAAATAAAGTCTCTTTTCCCTTTTTGTCTCTTGCAGTCACAAAACCGACTATCCCATCTCATCCAGGTAACTAGTTGTTAACCTGCTTAGTAGTTTGGTTAAATGAAATGATATTATGTCAAAGTGACCCTTCTTTAGCCCAAATAAAGGAGACAACAAAGCAGTGATTCTTTACTATTTTAACACTTTAAGAACTAAGAGTGATCAGCTTGAAATTTCTCCTTATAACATCAATGCTTTATAAAACAGAGTGGCCATGAGACTTGACGACATGATCAGGGAAGGTGATTCTATTGATATTTTAACAAATTCTCTCCACTACTTCTATTGAAAACGTATAGAGACAACAAATGAGACTATGACTTTTGATATTAGTATTTATAACAGGTTACTAAGGACATTAATATGGCGGACGCGACGTCATTTAATGAATTTGGTACCCTTTTGCATTTTAATAAATGCATTTTGTCATACTGCACAAATAGCAACAGATGAGTGCATATACCTTATTTTCAATAAACGTTACTTTGGTCTTTGGCAATTGGGCCGTTCTGGGCATTTGGGCATTTGAACTCTCTCCAGTGGTTTGCTTGAGTCAAGAACGCCAAACAATAGCTTCCCAGTGCACAATTCTGAATAATCAAAGCAACCTTCATTTAATCAGCTATATCATTGCAATCGATTTTATAATTGCTTAAGGTATCAACCAGTATAAATTTTGTTGTTGTTGTTTTTTTTTTTATAGCGGTCAATGTCACTTGTGGAAAGAACGAAATGTCGATCAGCGTACCTAAGTATCTTCTTCACGGATTGGACAGAGAGCATCTTCGCCTCAGTGATGTGAATTGTGGAGCTATAGAAACCAGCAGCCATTTCATTCTTCGCACAAAGCTCACTGGGTGCCACACAACCATCAGACACACCAAGGGTTTCGTATGTTACATGAACAAGGTGGAGGAGATTCCCATCGCAAAACATCAGATCATCACACGAGTTCGCGAGGTTGAAATCCCCTTCAGTTGTTACTACTCCAACATGGGAGTCGTGTCCGCCGTTGGCCTTCAAGTCAAAAGCAAGAAAATCGTCTTTTCGAAGAAAGGATTTGGAAAATTCGTGTTGGAGATGAAAATTTACCCAACTCCTAAATACAGTCTTGGGTACAAGAAAAAAGATTTCCCTGTAATGGTAGCTCTAAGGAAAGTATTGTATGTGCATGTAGGTGTTGACTCAGAAGACAGGAGACTTTCCGTCTTGGCAGTAAATTGCTGGGCCACGCCAAACTCTGATCCTTATAGCAAGGGATATAGATACGAATTCATCAAAGAAGGGTAAGTATATAAATATTTTTCTTAATATCGTTTTGTAACGTCCCCTTCCTTTTACATTGTAATTGTAATCTATTTAGTCTGCTGAATCCACGAACTAATACAACTTTGGTGCAAGACCGATGTAAAGTATCTGAGTGCCAAAGTATTAGAGTGAATCAAGGCTTTGAAATAGTAAAAAAAAAAAGTGCCCAATGAATACTAAATTCATCATGCTGTTCTTAATCGATGCAAAATTGACACTGATGTCGTTCTGCATAGTCATATGACACCAGCATATACTGTTATAGCATATAAGAGAACACAACGACAAACAACATGATGTGCGTTCATTTTGTCCTTCTTTGTCTGTCTCTTTTAGATGTGCAGTAGATAACACGGTCAAATTCATACACACAGCAGACAAACGTACTCAGCGCTTCAGTATTGAGGCCTTTAGTTTTGTGGGTGACCATCAATTCGTGTACATGCACTGCAAGGTCATGGTATGTAATGCAGCCGATCCTCACTCACGCTGTGCACAGGGCTGCGTTCGACGAGGAAAGAGGTCCCTGATAACTCAAGAATCCAATGATGAGGAGATAAACATGTCTCAGGGACCATTCATGCGCGGAGATGATGAAGAAGAAACTAAACTGGAGAAAACGGAACAAGATATGCGTGATGCAAGAAAAAGTAGTAAGTTTTTATTCATCTTTGTTTCCACCGGTTGGGATAACTCTTTCCGCGACAAGAAAACCATATGGGATAGTTTATCTGTTTACACATGATTCTTTGTCTAAGTGTGAACAGGTATTCTGACCAAAGCGGAAGTAAATAGGTACATGTAAGAGCGAGGGCTAGAACCGACAGAGACGAAAGTAAAAGGTAGCAGAAGTGAGGATTGGGATTTAGTGAACTGAACCCGCTCCGGTTCCGGTTCCGGTTCGCTCCGGTACGATGTTCAATGTGTGTAAACCACTTGTTCCAGTTCTTTGCCGTTGCCGTCCATGCTGTACCGGATATGGCTTTTCATGTGGGCACGAAAAGCTTCTGGTTGCCCGAGCAAAATTTATGGTTTGTTTCGCGATGGGCATTGATATTAATCATGAAGCTTTGAATGTTTCCTACTGGTCCTTATCAAGCGAAGGTGTAATAGCACGGACTAAGATTTCATCCATTTGCAACAAAACTTAACCTTTACAACGAACTAAACACAAGTTATCCAAAATCTAATCACGCTTATCAGCATTTCCGTATCCAGGACATCACGTAATTGAATGAACTATGATAAATATGACTTGGGTAAAATCATTTACATTGTTTAATCTTGTATTTTGCAGGTATGTTTCCCACTTTGGTCGCTGCCATGGCTGTGGTTGCTGCCGTGTGCGTCATGGGTGTGTCTTACTTCGCGTGGAACAGTAGGAAGCAAAGGGCTGTGCGTGATTATCAACGACTCACTGTTGCCGCTGAAGACTAAAAACAGCCTGCAATTAGAAAAACTTTGCGGATTAACTTGAATTTTTTGAATGTCGTTTTTTATATATTTTTTAATTTCCACTTATTTTATGTACAGTAGGATACTGTTTTGTTTTTTTAGTTATTCTGGTTGTTATCTTTGTCTAAAGCTTCTGATCATCAATGAGTAGCCATATCAGTTTCGCTGACCATCCAATTTTCCAACCTGGCTTTCAAAATTCAACTGAGTTTATGGATGAAATGATGACTGCTTTGCTTTCGGGAACCATGGGGTTCATCGTTATCACAACAAAAAACTCGTCATTACATGTACAACGAGGCTACATATCCGTTGTTATTTTATTGATAACAAATTCGGAACTAAAGATTTTTAAAACAATTTCTTCAATTATATTTTTTCTTTATTCGACCTCTTTTACTCTCTGACCTTACGCACCTATTCCATTTAATTATTACTGATTCATTACGTATGAGTAAGACAAAAAACGTCATGAGATTCTGCATCTATAATCTAGGTTTTTTGTTTTGCATACAGGTGTATTTAAAGTGATAAACTGGTTCCAATTAAAAAAAGCTTTCATATTAGTCCGTCTTCAACGAATGTGGTGGTCTTTAGTATATTTAACTTTCTTTAACTTATTACTTATACTTTCGGACTTATTACTCAGAAAATTGTTTGTACTTTCAGTTACCAAGAATTTACAGCGATTGGAACGAATAACTTTACGCACGGGGCATTTTTGAAATGAAGTCTCTACAAGCAAAGATGTAAAAACTAACTGTTTACCTGGAGGTGGGGGACACCAAGAAGGTGAGATAACCCGCTTAGCTGGGGTAACCTGCCTGTCCGTATCAGCTCTCGTTCTAATTTTATCACGTTTACATGATAAGTGGGATGATCATATGAGAGATTATATGGACAGGCGGGTTACCTCATCTAGGCGGGTTACCTCATCTGCCTGGGTTCCCCCAACTCCATGAGACTTGTGAAGTATATTATTTAATTAATAAGTCAACGTGCTTTAGAAGTTTCTGTTTGAGAATTGAACAAAATAGTTTTCCAATACAACTAGAAATACAAATTCCACGGTAGTTTGATGGATCGCTTTTAGTACCACATTTAAAAATTGGTGTTACGAGGCCATCACACCACATTTGGGGCATAGTCCCTAAGTCGAGGACCGTGTTAAATAGTTTTTGATAAACAGGCATTAAAATTCGTTTAGGCTCGATTTGATCATTTCGTTTTTGATTTTGTCTGAAAAAGAAGATTTGTTGTTTTTGAGTTTTCCAGCTGCAGTGAGGTAATACAAGGAGTGACATCGTGTTAGTAATATCCTTTGAGTTCTACAACTCATCAATAATTGCCTCCTGCTGTTCAAAAACGGTTCATTCGAGTGCAGAGATTGAAAGTGGGACATCCCAGGGGCACCCAACGACAATTTTCGGAAGAATATCTGTTCGGAAGACGATTTGAGATCTAGAATTTTCGAAACATTTATTGTAAAATTTCTTGCTTGCCTGCCTCTCCTAGGATTTTCGAACACCCAAAAAATGGTATATTTGCCTATTTTTAACGGATTTTTACCCTAAAAAGGTCGCCTAGAATTTTCGGAAGCCTTTTTTCTGGCTGGAATTTTCGAAAAGGTAAGTTTTGATCCCTATAACTTTCGGATCACTAGACTTTCACCTAGGAAATCCGAACAGATGAAAAATTTTTAGGAGATAAAAATATGCCTATATCTACCGTTTAAATACTAAAATACGTTTAACAATGCTATGTTTAAGTGGTTTTGAACTATATTCTCGTTGGGTGCCCCTGACATCCGTTTTTCTTCAGAAATTGGAGGGGTGTAGGTTTCCTTCATAGTGTCGTCCATTGACTTCAAACAGTTCCAAAAGCTCTTATTGTTCGAATTTTCGACCGTATTTTCAAGTTCACAGCTCTTATTGCTATAGTATTCGTTTCTCTTTTTTTGAAAAGGTTATATTGCTTTAAGACGTTGTGATACTCTTTCCTGAGGTCATTGTTTAGAGGATCTCTGTGTTTACAGGAGTACCCGACGAAGCCGCTCGACAAAATACCCGCTCTACAGGCAGAATTTGAGCTAGCTGGAAAAAAAAACATTGGCTAATTAGCTGGCTGGGAAATCTAAATGAGCGCCTCGCTAGCTGAAAATATGAAAAATTTATGCCGGTTCTGGCTGGATAAAAAGGTATATTTTTTCTCCTGGCAATCGCACTGTAATTTTTTACATGGATATTAGCGCGGGCGAAGCAAGTAACTGCGCGTGAAAATCACCCCACGCGAGCTGTGGAAATGACACCTTTTGCCTGTAACCTGCGTAGCTGGCGGTATTGTGCGGGTGCGAGATTATAGTTTTGGCGGCGGAGCCGTGTTCCAAAAAAAAGGAGTAGGGACGAGGCGGTTGAAATACCGCCTGCCAGAAAACCCCGGTATTTTGAATGGTCCGCACACCAGTGTGCGGGGAAACGTATTGGTCGAGGACCATACATATGTCAATCATGTTAGATGAGCCTTCGCGTATATTTCCCAATTTAGGGAGCAGATGGCAAACTGGAGAAGACGTACATGTAAAGTGATTGTGATTTCCGCTTTAGAAAGAGCATAATTGATGACCAAATGGCCGAAATGGCGTCTTTAAACTTCACAGCGCTGGAATTGTCTTTATTTAGCCGTAAGAAACAAAGGTCAAAGAAAATTAAAACACTTTACAACTGCATCTGAGATCTGAAATCCTACCAGGAACACCTACAGAAGAATAAACCACCGGAAATGGTTACTCAGTATGCATGTAACAAACCAGCTTCATGACCTTTTAATGTTAAGCCTAGTGTTGCAAAAAAAGATTTACTCATTCAAAGTTTAGAATGATACATGCACTGTGTAGTGCTAGTAACCTTGGAGCGAGAGCCGAGAAAATAAAAAAAACCTCTGTTCAAGCAAACTCACAAGGTCACGTTTCACATTGTCACGAGCTTAGGAGTCGTGTTTAGCCTGTCAACGCTTATTTCTAAACTGGTTTCTCTTTGATTGGCTGATTTAATTGGGATCAGCTAACGTGACAAAAGTGGGCGGCATTCGAAAAATCATGATTCTCTGGCAGGCGGTATTTCTCCCGGCTTCGCCGCTCGTGACGGCTCCGCCGTCAAATCTCACTCGACTATATTACAACAGCTCCGCCGCCAAATCTCACTCGACTACTTCACAATACCGCCAGCTACGCAGGCTATTTGCCTGTGGAAACGGAAATTTGTTTGGGTGTGTAAGCAAAACGTCCTGCTGTGAATACCTTGTAAAAGATACGCGTAGTGAGAAAATGACACAGTTGAGTCAAGCACCGCTCACCGCTTTGTTTTTAGTCGTTTCGCTGTCGATCTTTTATAGAAAACACTTTTGTGTGTTCGTGTTTTAATATGCCTGTCTACATATCAGCTACTTTCCTACGTTCTACTTTAAACCTGATGTTAAGGCGGCCAAAAGGTAAGCAAAATGGTTGTGTTTCTTTGTCAGGTTGCCGTGCATGTGTATCGAATAAAAGAACATTCGCTAATGCACATAAATGCCATCAAATATTGAGACGATTGAATACAAAAACTCTCTCCAATAAATAATACACTCTGGTCTCTTAGCGGAGTGAACTCAGAACTGATTTCATTCGGTATGCTCGTTTGCAATGTTGTCCAGGTTTGCGCGCTCTGGAATATTTCCGTTGGAACCAATTTCTCTTTTGTTATGTGCTCACCGGGACAGGAAACCTCCTCGATCTATCGTCATTTGGAAGGCGTTTAGCAACTGCACAGGTATCTCTTAGGATCGGAAAAGGTAGGAAGATTTTACGTTTGTACTACCCGTATTTGACGTATTTCGCGTCCGTTATAGTAACTGTTGTTTTTAATAATAATAATAATAATTTATAGAAAACACAAATTATTTATTTTAAAGAAGGCAACATCCAAGTGTGCCGTTGGATTTCAATGCTAACGTCTGTGTAGTAAATTGTAGTATAGCGGGTAAATCCCGAACGACTATCATTCTTTGACTTTCATACTAGTATCTGTTTTGACGCTGAGGCATTTCTTGCTCTTTAAGCTTTTTATGGTATAAATTGTAAGAGCTCTGTTAGTAAATTTACTCATATCTTCGAACACAGTGACTCAGATTACACTTTTTTGGTGATGTTTCCCGGCTGTAGGACCTCAAATCTAACAGCGGGCGTTACCGGCCATGGTTACGTTTGAGAGACTCTTTGGCCAATGTAGAAAAAAGAATAAAAAATAGTTCACAATTTTCTTGCCAAAAAATGAAAGAAAATTACAAATGTGAACAGTATTGCCGCAAGCAGGGTTTAAACTGGACTATTGAATAAACAAATTAATAGACAACTATGTTGTTCTTTTTGTAACCATTTGTCGTGAAGAACAGGATATTTTTCTTTGGAATTTTTATTTTCTTCTTGTTATCATGAAGTTATTGCTTTCTTCAAAATAATCGCCCTTACAACTCAACCGTAGCCTGCGCAAAAAGGCGTCATTAAGGTGCTTAGGGTTGTTAAGAGGCGCGAGCGCGAAGCGCGAGATACGCGGTAGGACGCAGTTACGTCATGTTTGCCGTCTTCAACTCGATTTTTAAACATACCAAAGAAGGTTTCACCTAAGCTTATCTTATTGCCAAAAACTACAAGAATTTTTCTGTAGCTGTATTAAAACTCAAGTACTGTTGTTGTTCGCAAATTTACTATGACGGTCGCTTCAAGCGGACTGATAAAGGTATTGTGGCATGTATTTTACTTTGGTGCGTGTCTCTATACCCAAAGCAAAAAAAGCTTGCCTTCCTTGGTGTGATCTTACTTACATTTGTTTCAACTGCGCTTCGATTCTATAACTTATAGACATCACACGACCACCGCATGCACGACATAAGGTTACATGCCTTTATAGGTGATTGTCTGACTGCAAAACGAAACATTCTTGACCTACATACAACTACTGGCTTTTGCTGAGAAACTTTGCACCAGTTCTGGTGTGAAACTTTTACGGTGATTGCCCGACTGACCACCTTCGACTACTGGCTTTTGCTGCGAAACTTTGCACCAGTTCTGGTGTGAAACTTTTACGGTGATTGCCTGACTGACTACCAACGACTACTGGCTTTTGCTGCGAAACTTTGCACCAGTTCTGGTGTGAACCTTTTACGGTGGTTGCCTGACTGACTACCAACGACTACTGGCTTTTGCTGCGAAACTTTGCACCAGTTCTGGTGTGAAACTTTTACGGTGATTGCCTGACTGACTACCTACGACTACTGGCTTTTGCTGCGAAACTTTGCGCCAGTTCTGGTGTGAAACTTTTACGGTGATTGCCTGACTGACTACCTACGACTACTGGCTTTTGCTGCGAAACCTTTGTGGTGATTGTCTGACGACATACCATTATGGCTTTTTGGCTAGAGAAAAAATAAGTGAGTAACATCAAACGCAGGATGACAAGCTTTTCTAGTACTAGTGCGGAGAAAGTTACTACAAGAACACGTTATCGGTCTGGCTTTAAAAAGTAAACTGTTGCCATAGCATATTTGAAAACATGGACAGTATTGTTTTTTTATACCGCAACAGAAAGGTCCTTGTTTGCTGTCAGACGTTTTGTGTTTATGATTAGAAAGTTTCCGCAGTTCATATCTTTTATAGCTAAAGTAGCCCATTTAGAATGGAGGCGTTTTGGCCCCAATGAACGGGGTAGAAATAGCCCTCTGTTAAGTGGCCACAACGAAGAGGCAAAAGGGCTGTTTTGGAAAAATAGGGAGTAGTTTTGGTTTCTAATAGGGTTGAAGTGGTTCATTTTAAGAGTCAATTCAGCCCTTACAGGGCCGTTTCATACCTTAAGTTAAGATCAAAATTGGCCCATATTTCGTGGCCAATTTGGCCCAATGGGGAGTTAAAACAAATGTACTTTCTATGACTAAATCGGTACCATTATGTCTGAAATGGAATTTCTTACCAGAGCCATTTTGGACCTTATATTATTTATAATAGCCCATCCACGGGGATTATAATGGTCCTTGGTATTCTATAAAATGGCCCCATTTTTGGGCCATTTAGAATCAATACAAGGGGCACCAACGGTCACAATGGGTGGCTGATTTAGCCCATTGCATGTAGTTATCAGAATCAGTGCAGTTTTAAGTGCCAAATCAAGGCCTAACTATAGCCCAAAGGAAAATAAACTTTAGTTCTCCTTCAGGTGCAAGTGAGTTTAAAACTGCTCTTCGAGCCTACAATTAACAGTTATTTACCCTAAAAGTGTTCTAATTTTGTGGTAGATCTAATCTCATTACCTTGCCCTCTCATTTAAAATACACAAGAGGCATGCTCAGTGCAATGTAAAAATATTTTATTATTATTATTTTTTAGCAAACTTAACCAAAATTTGGAATGTACATCTCTAAGATAACTTTATAAAATACTGCTGGCAACCCCAATACCAAATTTCATAAAAATAATGTCACAAAAGTGACTCAGCAGAACCCTGCTAAATTAAAACTCTCAAGGTTGCCAAGAAGTTCATTAGGCTCAAAATAGAGGGGTTGGTGCTGAATTTTAAGCACTACATACAGCTCTAATGATTACAGTAAAAGTGAGTATAACTTCTTGGGAGCCTTTGAGCATTTTAAAGGCATTTTGCTTGAAAAGTTTTATCCCCCAAATCGTAAAAGTATGAAAAAGAAGGCAAAAATTTGTTCTGTTAAGTTAGTAGAGCTTTTCTCTATACATTTCACTATTACAAATTGAAAATGCCATTGAAGAGTGTGTTGACACTCAACAAGGTCTGAATGACCTTTATATACCATTACCATGTTAACTATAATTATAAAATGATGACAGCAAAGAAATTATACTCTCTACAATACTCTGGTGCAGAATGGTGCATAACATCATTCCGTCACATACAATGTACACTTTGTTGAAATCAAAGGCCTCTTCAATTGCAACAGTTTGTGGTTATATGAAAGTTGCTATTTCTGCATCAACTGAAGTATTTCTCTGTCAAAAAAGCAAGAAAGAACAACATCAACAAGTTGTACACTTACTAACATACAGTTTCCCAAATTAAACTACATGTGGCAATGATAAACATGATAATTTACATTGACAAAAAGGGAAAAATACTGTTCTTGATAGCTGTGGTTAAGTAGTGTAATACAATGAATGGTTATCATCTATCAAGAACTAGAAATGCAAATCTTACATAACTCTGCTAATCATAGGAAGTAACATGGCCACCTAAAATAAAGTTGCAATAACGTACATGTAAGCTTTAAGCAGTTTAAGCTATGAATTTACCCAGTAGTCAATAACATTACAGATGAAAGTCTTTTAATACATGCAAGTCTGACTCAGTAGCAATAATAATAATAATACAGTGAAACCTCTAGTAAGCGGACACCTTCGGGACCTTCCCAAGTGTCTGCTTAATAGAGTTTGTAAAAACTGGGCAATGTTTGTTAACAATCAACATTTAACGGTTACTCTGTAGTGTTGTAAACGGGAGTTGATTTCGTGGCCAACAGATAAGTGTCGACTGTCGACTGCTTGAATATCTCTAGACTTGGCCGGTTTCGGGCTATCAATATTCTAAGAGACTCAAACACTCAAGTCCTGATCACATTCACATTCATCGTTTATTGCTAAATCAAGGTACTTTTATACATATTGGTAGCTAAATCATACGTGGGAAAATATAGTAGGGAATGCATGTGGTTTCCTTTCTAGTAAACACCCTAATTTGATCGAAAGCTTAAAACACTATTACTCCTACATTACTTACCTAAATCCTGAGCGGCTAGGTTTGAGTAATCATTCCATCCTACACAAAATCTTATCAGTTTAAAGGGTGTAGCTTGTAGCTTTTACGCTATTCCGATCGGAAGGCACATCTAACTATCTACTTTACACGATGCACATTTTTGCACGCTTGCTTACACAATAGGGATCATATTTCCGGTTCCTATCAAGCTAGTAATTGATCTATTGTTCACTTAAGATTAACAAGTCACGATTCATTGTACAAAGTGTCACGAATTCTTTAACTTTACTACACTATCCCCCCCCCCCCTTAGAAAAGGGCATGTCCCCATGCCATGCAACAAAGGAAAGGAAAACTACTGGATTCTTAAGCAAAATAGAAATCACTGGGTGTACAGCCACTATAACAAGACAAATATTAACTCTGATTGCAGCTATATTAAGAAAATTAATCAAAGTTCATTCAAAAATTAAGAAACAAAGTCTCTCATCCAAGCAGGAGCATGAACTTCTCTTCTTGGTCTGTCTACAACAGGGGGAGGCACTACTTCAGCTACAGGTTCTGGAGCTGGCACTTCTGCCTCTGTGGAGTCCTCTTCCTCAGCTCTTGCTAATGTCTCATTCCCGTCAGCTGCAGTACCGTCTGTATACATGAGATCAGTCTCATCAGGAACATAGCGAGGGGGAAGATGAGGTCTCCGCACTGGCAAACTGGGAGGCTGGCCAGTAGGCTGATCAGGTTGCTGGGCCCTTGGTCGTGGCTCACCACACAGCTTTAGTCGATTGAAGTGGACTACTCGCCGTTTTCTGGGGTTTTCCACTTCTTCTATCCGGTAAGTTACATCGCTGATCTTCTTCACTACCACATGTGGACCATGCCATGGCGAATGCAACTTCTTTGTCCGTCCTGACTTGATTACAGGAACATGAAGGTACACATGATCTCCAACCTTTATCTCGTCTCCAGCGACGCGGCGATCATAGTAGTCCTTCTGTCTTCTCTGAGCAGTCTTCAGGTGTTCTCTAGCTCTCTCATGGGCTTCTTCCAGGGTGGATCTGAGGTTCCTTGTGTACTCAGAGGCTGCTTCCGGCTGATGAGGTTCACGACCATACATAACGTCCAAGGGCAACCGTACCTCATGTCCAAACAACAGGTAGTGGGGTGTGTACTGGGTAGAGGAATGAACACTGGACCGGTATGCCATCATAACCATGGGTAGGTGAACATCCCAGTCAAGCTGGTGCTCGGCGACGTATTTTGCCAGCATGTCCTGTATCGTACGGTTCATGCGCTCAACCATGCCATCACTCTGTGGGTGGTATAGCGTTGTTCCCGTTTTCTCGATACTGAAGAGGTTACACATTTCCTTAAACAGCTGGGCTTCGAAATTCCGGCCCTGGTCAGTGTGGATACGCTCGGGCGCCCCGAACCTGGAAATAACCTCGTTCACCAGCTTTTCTGCGACTGTCTTTGCCTCTTGATTCGGAATTGGGAATGCCTCGGTCCACTTTGTGAAGTAGTCTCCAACAACCAGAATGTACTTCTGACCAGATTCTGTAGTTGGTAGGGGACCCATGATGTCCAAAGCAATCCTCTCAAACGGGTAACCTGGACAGCTGTCCTGTATCGTACGGTTCATGCGCTCAACCATGCCATCACTCTGTGGGTGGTATAGCGTTGTTCTCGTTTTCTCGATACTGAAGAGGTTACACATTTCCTTAAACAGCTGGGCTTCGAAATTCCGGCCCTGGTCAGTGTGGATACGCTCGGGCGCCCCGAACCTGGAAATAACCTCGTTCACCAGCTTTTCTGCGACTGTCTTTGCCTCTTGATTCGGAATTGGGAATGCCTCGGTCCACTTTGTGAAGTAGTCTCCAACAACCAGAATGTACTTCTGACCAGATTCTGTAGTTGGTAGGGGACCCATGATGTCCAAAGCAATCCTCTCAAACGGGTAACCTGGACAGCTGCTGACAAGGGGTGCTCTTCCTGGCTGCTGCGGGGACTTCCTCCTGGAGCACTTTTCGCACTGTTGGCACCAATCTTCGATGTCATGCTGCTGACCATACCAGTAGAAGCGTTCTCTCACTCGCTCCAAGGTCTCAGTTACTCCCAGGTGGCCAGCTGAGGGTGCATCGTGAAGGGCGGAAAGGACTTCGGATACCATAGACCTGGGAAGTACTAACTGCAGCCGCGTACCATGACCATCATCTGTTTCCCACCGGCGGTAAAGGACACCATTCTCCAACTGCAACCTGTTCCATTGTGCCCACAAGCTCCTGGTTGCTTTACTGGTTCCTTCTATCTCCCGGAAAGCCGGTTGGCTGGTCTGGTTCTGCTTCCAAGCCAATATCTTCTTCAAGTCAGGATCCGCCGCTTGACTGGATCGCAGGTTGGTCACTGTCCAACTGGGTACCCAGGTGCTGGTGCTGCTGCTTACTGCATTGGTCTGGGTTATCTGGTCAGTGTCCTCAGCAACCACCAGGGGGTTTCTCGAAAGCGCGTTAGCATTCTGGTGTTTTCTTCCTGGTCGGTGTTCAATCTTGTAATCGTACTGGGCTAACAACTCGAGCCACCTGGCCACCTGACCCTCGGGTTCCTTAAAGCTCTGAAGCCACTTCAGTGCGTTGTGGTCTGTTCTGACAGTAAACGGTCTTCCATACAGGTAATGGCGGAAGTGTCTGATTGCGTAAACCATAGCAAGCATCTCTTTCTTGGTAGTGCTGTATCGGCGCTCATGATTGTCCAGCGCACGACTTGCATACGCGATCACTCTCTCACTCCCGTCCTGCTCCTGGGAAATAACTGCTCCGAGGCCATAGTCACTCGCATCACAGTCCCCAATGAACTTTGCGTCACTTCGGGGAAAGGCCAGTACAGGAGCTGTCACCAATTTCTCTTTCAGGCTACGGAAGGCTCTGTCGCACTCTGAAGACCACTGGAATCTTTCAATGGATTTCGCTGTCAGGCGATGCAAAGGGGATGCAATCTCTGCAAAGTCCTCAATGAACCTGCGGTAGTACGAGGCCAGACCCAGGAAACTTCTTACATCGGACACATTGGAAGGGGTAGGCCACTTCTCCACCGCTCTTATCTTGTCTGGATCAGTACTCACACCATCTGCTGAGATCACATGGCCAAGAAAAGGGACTTTCGGTCGCAACAGGAAGCACTTTGAGGGTTTCAGCTTCAGCCCTGCCTGGCGGAATCGCTCGAAAACTTCTCGTAGCCGCACCAGGTGTTCCTCAAAGTCTCGCCCAAACACAATAACATCGTCCAGGTAGACCAGGCACGTCTGCCACTGCAGTCCAGCAAGAACAAATTCCATAAGCCTCTGGAACGTACTTGGCGCATTACAGAGACCAAAGGCCATTACCTGGAATTCAAAGAGGCCATGACGGGTCGTGAATGCTGTCTTCTCACGGTCAGCACCCTCCATCTCGACCTGCCAGTAACCGCTGGCCAGATCCCACGTACTGAACAGTTTCGCACCTGCTAGGGCGTCTAAGGTCTCATCTATTCGCGGAAGTGGGTAGGCGTCCTTCCTGGTCACATCATTCAGCTTGCGGTAGTCCACACAGAAACGAGTACCACCATCTTTCTTCTTGACCAGAACTATGGGTGAGGCCCACGGGCTAGTAGACGGACGTACCACCCCATTCTGCAACATGTCTTCCACGTGCTGGCGCACAACCTCCTGCTGATGCAATGGTACCCGCCTTGGCGCTTGCTTTATAGGAGGGGAGTCACCTGTATCGATTTGGTGCTTTACCACGCCGGTTCTACCTAAGTCTGCTGGCCCGGATGAAAAGATGTCTGCATACTCATCTAAGAGCGTTTTCAGTGCTGTCCTCTGCCCGCCAGTCAGGTCTAGAGAGTCAAGGTCAAATTTACTGGACACCTTTGGCTGCGTCGTACTACGGGGTGCTGCAGACGTAAGGTGATTACACCCAAGGGGGTCAGGGCTGCTTTCCTCCAACTCACTGAGGGTACCAACTGAGGTGTTCTTGTACAGGGTAACAGGCGTTGGTGACGGGTTGACCAGGCGGATAGGTACTGTGTTGTTCTTAGGGTGGGCTACCACACGAGCAAGCAAAAGATCGTGTTGTTTGGCAAAACTTGGAGATGGTTCCACTAGACCTAACAAACCATCACCACAACCAGCCCCCTTAACCTTAGCATGCAACACTATCTCATGACGTCCAGGAACAACCACAGTCTCCGCTAAACTTATCCTAAAAACTTTGTTGCCACCACTCTTAGCCTGAAGGTTAACAATTTTGCTCCCAATACTTAGTGACTTAGCCTCAAAATCAATTTTGCAACCATGTTTACCTAAGAAATCTATACCTAGTAAACAATCCTGGGTAACATCTGCAGCAACTAAAACTGAATGAACCACGTTCACCCCATCAACGCAAATTTCCAGGTCACACTTGCCCCTAATATCCAAAGGTTGGCCATTCGCTGAAACCACTGGTTCACCAACCACACTTAACTTAAAATTTTTGGGGGACCTGTTAAGCACCCGCTGATGCACAAGAGTCACTGCCGACCCAGTGTCGACCAACATGTCAATAGGTTGCCCTGCCACTAGCCCTGCTACATACACAGCAGTGTCACTAGAAACACTATGAATACTTGAAAACGAGTTTGCTACTACTTTAGTTTCTACTTTCTTACTTAAATTATTCTCCGATACATTTCGGGTCTTTCCGATTTCCCCAACCGACGCTTGACCCGCGGCGCCGATCACTTGGAGTTTCCCTGCTGATCCCGTGCTGGTTGAGGACAATCGGCAATGTAATGGCCCCGTTTGTGGCACCTAAAACAACGGCGTTGTATTCGATCTTTTGTATTCGGCCCCAGTCCCCGACCGTTTTGTTTACGTTCGCTCTCGCCCGAAGTTGAAGGCGGCTGCCGCTGTTGCTGGACGAAGTGAACCATCTGATTTATGGCGGCTGTGTTCTGTTTGAGGAGTTCTGCAAATGCACTGCGCTCATCCTGGGCTGGTTCTTGTATTACTCGGACCGATCGACCCTTAGTCCGACGAGACTCCGCTTCGTACATTGCCTCGATTTGCAAGGCTCGACTGACCGCTTCATCGAGCGTTTTTGGACCCGATTCTCGGATCTTCATCCGTATTTCCCGGTCCTCCAATGCGTCGATAAATTGATCCTTCGCAAGACTGTCTTGCAAATCAGGAATTGCCTCGGGATACGCTTTTCCGACGAGTCGTCGCAGCGAGCTAGCGAGATCCGGTAGCTTCTCGTCCCGTTCCCGGCGTCTGGCACGAAACTCAGCCTTGTGGAGCTCGATCCGTTCTTTCGGCACAAATTTTTCGCGAAGTGCTCTTTTTAAACCCGTATAATCTCCCCGCACGTCCGGTGATAAACTCTGTAATTGGAGCAACGCGGCTCCACGCATACGAACAGCGAGAAACTGAGCTTTACGCGCGTCGTTCCACTCGTTTATCACGGCGCAATCTTCGAAATGTGAAAGCCACGAGTCCCATTCTTCGTTCCCGGCCGCCGAAAATGCCTCCGGCATAACTATTGGCCTATTACTACTAGTTGCTGCTTGTGCAGTAGCGCCTGAGCTAGGGGCAGGAGTTTCTTCCTCGTTATTAACCATAATAAATTTAATCAATTACGTACACAAGAATAGCGATAACCCAAAACACAACCAAGCCAGTACAAGTCCCGCAAACCCAATTGCGACAAACAGCTTCCCGACAACTTATCAACTACAAACAAGCTCTACTTATCTCCAAGAATCGCCAAACTCCTCGATCCTTGTAGAACTGATCCACGAAGACTTGAATTCGATCCCGCCGCTTGCCACCAGTGTTGTAAACGGGAGTTGATTTCGTGGCCAACAGATAAGTGTCGACTGTCGACTGCTTGAATATCTCTAGACCTGGCCGGTTTCGGGCTATCAATATTCTAAGAGACTCAAACACTCAAGTCCTGATCACATTCACATTCATCGTTTATTGCTAAATCAAGGTACTTTTATACATATTGGTAGCTAAATCATACGTGGGAAAATATAGTAGGGAATGCATGTGGTTTCCTTTCTAGTAAACACCCTAATTTGATCGAAAGCTTAAAACACTATTACTCCTACATTACTTACCTAAATCCTGAGCGGCTAGGTTTGAGTAATCATTCCATCCTACACAAAATCTTATCAGTTTAAAGGGTGTAACTTGTAGCTTTTACGCTATTCCGATCGGAAGGCACATCTAACTATCTACTTTACACGATGCACATTTTTGCACGCTTGCTTACACAATAGGGATCATATTTCCGGTTCCTATCAAGCTAGTAATTGATCTATTGTTCACTTAAGATTAACAAGTCACGATTCATTGTACAAAGTGTCACGAATTCTTTAACTTTACTACACTCTGTACTGTGATAAAGTTGCATGTTGTTAAAGAAGCCGTTCAAGTTCATTACCTTTCATTACCTACTTTAATTGTTTGTTTGTAAATGCGAAAACACTAACTGACTTCAGTCCGTATTTCAAGGATGTAATCCAATACTACTATTATTAATTCAATCCAGTGTCTGCTTAATAGAGGTTTTTAACAATAGAAATTAGCAAAATACACGTTATCTTAGTGTCCACGTCCGCTTAATAGAGGTGTCCGCTGAATAGGGGTTCGTTATAAAGGGAACTATAAAGCGTTAATTTCGAGACCCAGCTTAGTGTCTGCTTAATAGAGGTTTCACTGTTATAATAATAATAATAATAATAATAATAATAATAATAATAAATTAATATCGAAGTTGTTGAAGGAGCCATTAAATCGGACTATTGATGTGTTTCCTTACTTCATGTATATCTTTTTATTTCATTATTATTATTACTATTTTTTTGTTTTTAGCAGTTGAAAGAAACTTTTGAATTTTAGAGATTGACAGTTTTTTTTTATTATTGAAATGAAATGTTTTTAATTCGAAAAAAATTTTCTTCGTTACATTAACTTTTTTTAAGCTAAATTAAGTGCTTTTTAATTCGACAGGAATTGTAAATAGTGTTTTTGAATGAATGGTTTTTTCTTTTTTTAAGCGAATTAATTAAAAAAAAAAATTAATAATAATAATAGTCTTTATTAATTCCTACGATAAAAACTACATATCTTATGTTACAAAACTGTCACATGACCACTCCTGCAGTATTGTAAAAATATTCTTTGTCTCCTAGCCCTAATTTTTCATGAATTAGGGCTAGGAAACAAAGAATCAACCAAGATTAAATCAAAATTAACCTGAAACCAACTTTGACCTGTAACATATGACCCATTATTGACTCGGCGCGATAATGGGTTTTATGATGAGGCGGGGCATTATCTTATCTTTAAGTGCAAGCTGCAGAGGTGGATAGTCAAGATAACGATAGTTGGCTAGGCACCACACACAGAGCGGGCTATAAATTCGTGAGCTTCGCTATCGCTCGCCCCTTTTTCTGCCAACGCCGATCGTGAGCTGTTTAGCTTTTCAATAGTGAACTTATTTCTTTCTCCGAAGGAACAAGCCAACAAACAATCAGGCAAGTGCAATTTTTCCCCCACCCCTGTTGGTTTTTTGTATTCAGGTAGCTTTTCATTTTATTTTATTTTATTTTTTTCCTTTTTCTTGTTGGGGTGCCCTAGCTGAGGACTCTGTTTGTTTTTCCTTAGCGCCCGCTAATTTTCCAAATATTTTCTTTAACCTAATGGCTAAACAGCGCGTATTAATAATAGGGCACTCCTTTGTTCATCGTCTTAAGGCGTTTGTGCAGAAAAAGAGGCACATGCAGGCTTTTAGCAGCCTTAGGGGTATGGCAGATATTTATTTTCATGGAGTTGGCGGCCGCACGATAGCAAAATTTCGTAAATTCGACTTTAATGTGGTGCGCCAACTGGTCCCAGATGTGATTATTTTGGAGCTCGGCTCCAACGATTTGGTGGAGCTCTCGCCGCAGACAGTGGGTTCAGAACTGGAAAGTTTAGTTCGGGAACTGTACGAGATTGACTCTGTTCAATTTGTTGTCGTGGGGCAAGTTCTCCGTAGGCATACACCGAACTCGGTCGAGTATAATTGTAAGGTAGGCAAGCTTCACCAATATCTTAAGGTTGTCCTAGAGCCGTTGCCTTTTTGTTATTACTGGCGGCATAGAGGTTTCTGGAAATCCAAAAGCGAACTCTTCTTACCCGATGGAGTCCATCTTAACAATTTAGGTAACTATAAATTTATGCGCAGCATTCGAGGGGCGGCTTTGCAGGCCTTAAAGTTAGTGGGTGCGTCCATAGTTTAGTCAATGCTGTGCCCTGTAGTGGCCAGTTCGATATTTAAATGGCGATGTTATTATACATTTATGAGATGCTGTGTCACATGTACATTTACAACTTTGCAGGCTATATCATATGTCATCAGGCATTTTAAATGCATTCTTGTGGCATGTTTTGTACTTGACATTTATGGCTATTTTGGTGTGTTACTCTCCTGGCGGCTATTGTTTACTACATTAGTGTGCCCAACTCACTAAAGCCATTATAGGACAAATGTCCTTTTTACAATGTCTCGGATTATTTTTTGTCATTATGTTGCCTACTCTTGATTTGCACTTGACATTCTTTGGCTTCCGTTTTTTACTTGGAGCCTCGTTGGAGCGTGTTTAGCCCAACTCTCGTACGCCATTGTGGAATGTCTCGGATGTCTTTTTCGTCACTTAGACGCGTTTCCGTTTCAATTTACAATCGCCATGGGCTCAATGAAAGCCCGCCAAAAACCAAGGAACACACCCACTAAGTTTGAGGGTATCACAAGATTTTTAATTTTTGTTGGAGTAATATAGTGTACATTTTTCATAAGAATGCCTCCTAAACGAGCATCAAAGCGCCAGGCAGCAAAAAGACCAGCCCCTGCAGTCGCACCAAAACAACACCGGGCAGAAAGTCGCCCTAATTCCACGGCCCTGCCGGAGAGCTCAGCACAGCCACCGGAGTCCTCCTCGCAATTAAGCCCCACCGAGCTTGGGGCAATAATTTCCCAAGCTATCTCGGGCGCGTTGCAGTCAGTCGGCATCGTCCAAACAAACCTTGCTCCCGCGGAAAGGAATTCAAGAACGAACACCCAGCCCACGCCCCAGCCCACCGTGGTTGAGGACGCCACATCAAAGGAAATCGAGGCATTGACGAACACCGTGGCTGCTGGTAGGCTAACCTTTCCGACTGAGAAACCAGAAGAAACGTTTTCGAGCGTCACTTTCGACCTCGAATCTCGGGTCTCAGATCGTGTCAAGGCAAAGATTTGGGCGAACGAATATGTAGATTTTGGGTCACTCCTCACGGTGTCCCCGGACGAGTCAAAGTATCGTATATCTGTCACGGATGATCACGATCACCCTAGTCTTTGCCTTGAGCACGTTAAAACAAAGCGGCGTAGCTTAACTATCGACCAATGGCTGACCGCGTTTAATGTATTCGTAGCTGTTTATACAATTAAGACTCCTAGTGCGATAAGCTCCCTAATGAAGTATTGTGAGGTGGTTCGGGACATCGCAGCAAAGCAAGGTAATTGGCGTTATTATGACGAACAATTCCGCTTTCTTCGTCAATCAAAACCGGACAGATACCCTTGGGACAACGTAGCTTGGGAATTGTGGCATCAGGCCTTACATAGCTCCCTTACCACCTCTCGGCCAAACTCTAACAATGATTTTCGAACCCGTCGGCCCAACCAGCGTCCCTTTCAGTCTTTTCCCAAGGGAGTGTGTTGGCGGTTTCATGCCGGTCAATTCTGCAGGGGATGCAATTTCAAACACTCCTGCTTCAAATGCGGATCTGTCCACCCAGCGTCCCAATGTACCGCTACCAGATCGAACACAAACAACCGCCCAGCACCAAACCTGCCCTCCGGGAGTGACAGTCAGGGACGAGCTTCTGTTGAGCCGCGGGCCAACCCCGGTAAAGCCCGTCCAACTCGCGTTTTACCTTAGGGGTTATAATAACCCCATTTCCGACTATCTTATACAAGGCTTTGTTCACGGTTTTTCCATACGATATTTAGGTTCTTTAATTGCAATGCGATCCCAAAATCTTAAAAGTGCCAAGGACAATCCGACTAGCGTGACTGAGAAGTTGTCTAAGGAGCTCACAGCAGGCAGAATTGTAGGTCCATTCGACGTACCACCTTTCGACCCCTTTAGGGTATCCCCCCTGGGCATTATTCCCAAAAAGTCTCCGGGCGAATTCAGGTTAATTCACCATCTCTCCTACCCGGCTGGGTCATCGGTTAATGATGGTATCCCTAAAGAGCTAGCCACCGTGAGATATGCAACCATTGATGATGCCATTCGTCTTATTAAATCGTTAGGGAAGGGCTGTTTTCTGGCGAAAACAGACATTAAATCAGCTTTCCGAATTATTCCCGTATCCCCCCACGATTTTCCGTTGCTCGGCATAGAATGGCAGGGAAAGTTCTATTTTGACAAATGCCTTCCCATGGGGTGCTCCTCGTCGTGTAATATATTTGAAACCTTCAGCACTGCGTTAGAATGGATCGCTATGAACAAACTAAACGCGTCGGCGGTCATACACATTTTAGACGACTTTTTATTTATTGCGCCCTCTAACGAAAAATGTCAAGGAGACCTCAATAATTTTCTTACTCTTTGCCAACGTATAGGCATTCCGATCGCCAACGAAAAGACTATGGGGCCTGACAGAGCTTTACAATTTGCAGGCATCACTTTAGATACCGAATTGATGGAGGCTCGCCTTCCTGAGGAAAAACTTGACAAATGCCTATCCCAGTTGAGCTACTTTTGTTCGCGTAAAAGCGTTACTTTAAAAGAGCTGCAGTCATTAATAGGGCTTCTCAATTTTGCCTGCTGTGTTGTGGTGCCCGGACGCGCTTTTCTCCGCCGTTTAATTGACTTGACAAGAGGCGTCCGGAAACCTACCCATCACGTTAGATTAACAAGGGAAAGTAAATATGATCTACAAGTTTGGCTCAATTTTTTGCGATCGTATAACGGCAAATCCTTTTTCCTCGGCTCACGCTGGTACACTTCCAAAACCCTCAAATTATTTACGGACGCGGCGGGTTCCCTTGGTTATGCCGCGATATTTGGAAAGCACTGGTTTTTCGGGGAATGGCCTACCGTTTGGAAAACATTTAACATCACTATCTTAGAGTTCTTTCCTATTGTCCTGGCAATCGAAATTTGGGGACCGCTTATGCGCAACAAATGTATTGTTTTCTTTTCGGATAACCAAGCAGTGGTTGAAATAATCAATAAGCAAACTTCTAAGGACCGTTCAATCATGGTTCTACTCAGGCACTTTGTTCTTTCCACACTCAAATACAATATTTTGTTTCATGCTAAGCATATCGCTGGTTGCATTAACCGCGAAAGCGATGCTTTATCTCGCCTACAGGTAGAGAAATTCAGATTACTAGCACCTTCCGCAGACCCACAACCGACGCCGGTTCCGGGGGGCCTACTACCCAACAACTGGCACATCACTTGACCGAGCTTCTGCACTCAGCCATTACGAAGGGATCGCGTAGGACTTACGAACGAGCGTGGAAGATATATGTCGAGTTTTCCTCTGAATTTTGCGATTCTCGCCGCTCGTTGCTTCCAGTCTCCGTCAACAATTTAGCGTTGTTTATATCTTATCTTTCAGCGAAGAAGTTTGCATCCTCCACAATCTCGACATACGTCTCCGCGTTAAGTTACGTCCACAAACTTGGTAATTTCCCGGATCCCACCAAAAATTTTTTAGTGCAGAAGCTTTTAACGGCTCACAGTAAGCTTCACTCCTCACCGGATGTTCGGCTTCCCATCACACGCAGCGTGTTGCAGCACTTAGTGCTCGCCTTAAATCACACCAATTCATCGGCATTTCAAAGATTGTTATATCAAACCATGTTTTTAGTAGCCTTCTACGGCTTTTTTCGTGTGGGTGAACTCACGGTCAAGGGCGCGAATTTGAAATCCCTAGTACACGTGCAAGACCTCCATTTTCAATTTTCGAACAATGTCGTGACCTCGGCGACCATTGTCATAAAAGACTTTAAACACAACAACACCAGGCGTCCCTTTTCAGTGTTTTTGGAACGCGCTGAGGGATCTACGCTTTGCCCAGTGGCTTATTTACAACGCTATTTCTCTACAAGGGGTGCAACCCCGGGTCCCTTGTTTTGCTTTGCTGACGGATCTCCAGTTAAAACTAGCCAGTTTACGCAGCAGCTGCAACAAGCCTTGAATTTTTGTGGCCTTGATTCAACTAAATACAAATCTCACTCTTTCCGGATCGGCGCCGCCTCTCTAGCAGCTGAAAAAGGCTTATCGGATGCTCAAATTCGTCACCTTGGCCGTTGGAAATCCGACGCATTTAAACTATACATTCGTCAACCTACAGGAGTATCTAAGGATTAAGCTCGCCTTTCAGTCATGGGCTGGGGCAACGCATATTTCTAGATTTTGCCTATTTTTTATTTATTTATTTTTTATTTTATTTTAATTTTTAGTTTGTCTTAGTGACTCTGACACAGCTCAGACATGGGCTGGTTGTGTCTTACTGCACGTAAGCTCGCCTTACAGTCAGGGGCTGGGGCAGCAATGACTTATGTTTATTTCCGGTTTTTTCTGTTACATTCCAACTTTGACATATTATTATAACTAGCTTGGGGGCTTCGAAGCTCGCCTGTCAGACTTGGGCTGGGGCGGCAATTCTCCCATTTCAAACAGAGCAGTTGTTCAGGTACCTCTTATTTTAACTCGTAAGGTCTCCAGGAACATGTCAGAAATCGGCCTGGTGTTCTCCTTTTTTGCCTTTTCGTGTTGGGATCTTGTCTTGCGTGCGTGCCCGCGGCTTTGGTTGGGGCTCGCCACAGAATGTGGCTTGTGGCTAATTTTCGCCCCAACTTAATTCACTGAATCAAATAACTGTCATGTTACACTAAGCGATGATTCTCGGTTAACGTGACACTTAAGCACTTGTAATCGGTTTGTAATAAACGCCACTTGAGTGGCCAAATTATTCCAAATACGTGTCTCCTTCATTCAGTGAATCCTGGCTGCGTGCACGAACGCAATTATAAATATTTCAGTCTATTGTCTATATAGTTGGTATAACTGAGCCGCTCTCGGCATAAAATTTTTTTTTAATTACAATCCCCCAGCAGTATATCAAATGTTGGTCAGTCCTTTATAAGTAGTAATAGGGGCTCCAATAGGTCCTAACCAATCACAGCGCAGCAAAAATTTTCTCGACCAATCAGAATCAAGCATACAGCCCATGTGACTTGACTGACGTCAAAGCTCCCAAATATGGGCATAAAAATCACGTGACCCCACCCAAGAGATGGAGCCACATACTTGGCATAGTTTTGAAGGACCGCGTAGAACCTGGGTACAAGCGGAACACTCAAAAACAAAGCCCCAGTCCCCTCGCATTCCCCGGAAGTCCATAAAAAAACACACACTGTATAGAGGTCCACATCATTTTTTTAATACAAATCTCGACTGTGCCTTAAGTTACATCCGGGACGTGTGTGAGGTCCTAGTGACGTCACGCCCATGGTTTTACAAATCTAATAGAAGGTCCAATTCGTCCCCAATCCTCTCGTAGCCATAGGGATAGCTGGATCGAGTAGACACATCAATGACACGCTTATCAAACACCAATCCATACTGCTTCACGCGCGGAACCACTTGAATGTGTTTCTTTTCCAAATCCCGTGTGAAATGATAGGGGTTGACAATGTTCAAATTCCGGCGAGTGTCCTGAGGCGAGTTTAATTCCGAGAGAATGTTCTCTTTCATGGTATGAAAATTCAGAATGGCCGACCCCCGGACGTTCAGCGTGAAACCACGGACCTTGCACACCACTTTACCTCCACGGGTCGTGTACCCATAATTCTTGGCGCCCCCCGAAACAAACTCGGTGATGACGTCCCCATCCAATTCATCCGTCATATCGCCTAGAAAATCCCCAGTGGCAATACTGGGTTGACCGGGACGCCATTTGTACACGACACTATCGGTATCATAATAAAGCACTTGCTGCTGGAGAGTGTCCAAGGACTCGTAGAGTTTCAATCGGGCATGACACGTGGTGAACGCCGCCACAAAGATGTTGGTCTTGGTGCCTTTGACGGCATTGTCTTGGGCACTGGTGTAGACGGCTTCCAAAATATCGTCGGTACAGAGGCGGAGCGTACTGAGATCAAGAGTCGCATCAGAAACGAGGCTGAACAAATGGGCGGGGTTTTGAACGGTGACGGTGGTGGGTTTGTTGATCCGCTCGCCAAACTTGCCCCAGAAACTGTTCAACATGAGTTTGGCGGTGGCTTTGCGACCAGGGTTTTTGGCAATGCTGGCAATGTCCAGTCGGATCCCCTCCCGTTCCTGGTAGCGATCAATGTAGTCGCGTTTCTGCTCGAGGGTCTGGCACCAACTGGGCCACCCCGCGGATTCTTGCTTGAGTTTGAGCCAAGTGTTCACATACTCAGCGAAAAGACCTGTTTGGCGTTGCTCAGGGGGAAAATGCCAGACTTCATGGATTTTGATCAGGGTGTACCCCTTTTCCACCGCTTTGACCAATTCGGGCGTACACCAGGTCCCACGTAGTGTACGATCGGCATCCGAATGAGGGCAATACTGGGTTCGGGTCAACATGGGCTTGGTTTGCTCTGTCTGGACACAGGCGCGGCATAGAGGAAACGTGAGTTTTTGGCCACAGCGTACAGGTAAGACCGGGTGGAATAGACCAGCCGGGGGTAGAATATCCACCGTAGCCACACCAAAATAGGATGCCAAGGACTGGTCGACAGGTTGGGTGATGATCTTGGGATGACCGATAGGGTAAGGGCAGTTCTTATTCACCCATGGGTACAGGGAGGTCACATCCACATAACGTATTTCCTCCCCCTCTTCAGCCACGGCATGCAGTGCTACTGCACCAGTGCGACCCCCAAAAAAGGCGTCACGGGGTTTCAAGGGTGCAGCCAAATCAAATGACGTCAAGAAACGTTGGACAGCTTCATCGGTGTCCACCAGTCGGTCCCAGTCACACTCCCACATTTCGATCACCGTATAACCTGCTCGGAGCAGAGCCAGGCGTTTGGAGAGCGTGGCCTGATAGAGTTCCTCCACGGTTCGGTCTGGTGTGGCATAATGTTTGGCGTCTCTAGTGGGATAACAAGTGGGACAGCCATGGTAGAGACACCCATGAAATTCATAAACAGTGCGGGTCAGAGGATCATAACCATCGACAAAATAACTGTTCACGAGGGTCCGGACAAACTGCTCGCCCCCATTCCGGACATGACGAATACGATCAGCACTAGCCCCCTCTTTAGGAATAAGGTCTTCTTGGTAGTACAACCATTGTAGGGCCTTGAGGGATTGGTTGACTTGAGCCCCTCGCCACCCCTGGAGCGGTTCGACAGCGATCGTGTCGGGGGTCAAATGATGCTTGCGCCAATAGAGATTGCAGGCACTGGCGATGGTGATACATTTGGCCATGGGATTGAAACCTGCCTGCCGTTCAAATTCTTGCTGAAAGGCTTCACACCCCGCTTTCAACAGCGCCACATCTGATTTGCAGTACTCGATCATGTCTTGACGGAAATCAAAACGCACGTTACGACGGACTTGGTCGGCATGCCAACGCGTCAGTTCATCTTTCTTTTTGACCATCATGCCCTCAGGATCGTAAAATTCCAAATCGGGGATGCAGCCCACGTACTGTTGATGATCCGGGGTATTAAACAAATGCGGAAAGAAGCCCTTCTTTAATTCGGTCAAATTGAAGGTGCTGGGAAACGAGGCCAATGGCATAGGTAGGAAACACAACGAGTCAATGAATTTGAGGGGTCCACTCCTGAAGGACAACACTTTAGCACCCACCGTCAGTTGATCCACCACCTCGCGTTGTTGCTGGTACAGTTCATGCAGAATAAACATGCCGTCAAACCCTTTCAAGTTGTGAAACACCACGAGAATCTCCCGCTCACTCTCGCTGTCTGGGAGGTCCGTGAGATCATCCAAATCGCACAAAAATTGGAGGGCACAGTCCTCTCCGTCCAACACATGAATGGTCGTTTCTTCACTAGACGAATAACATAACAAATTGGCTACAAACACACCTTCCGCATTCTGCATGGCTTCAAAATCGGCGTAAACAAACAGGGGAGAGGGTGGCGCCACCATGCTACCTCCCCCCTCCTCTGTGGGTTCTTCTTCTTCCTCATTCTCGACCACGGGTTGAATGTAGCACTTGTGGTATTGGATAGACACCCATTCGTGACACACAGGACACTTGGCATGCCCACACTGGTGACGTTGGTTAGGGACGACCGTGTACTGGGCCTGGCACTTGAGACAGGTTTTGATCGATTGACATTGCTTGCTGACCACATGATGACGTTTACATTGCTCACCGTAAAACTTGCGATGACAGAAGGGGCAATAGTCTGTAGGGCGAGTGCCACGCACATAATTTGGACAGTCAAATCGACCACACGCTTTGCAGCGTTTCCCTTGACAACTGTGATGGGTCCGGTCGTTGGTGTTGAACCCCCGTTCACAGTCCAGGCAATAATAAGAGCGATTGACGAAGGCAGGAAAGGATATGCAACCATCAAAATGATCGTTGGATTTCAGTAAACGAATCTGATGAGGGGCATCAGGGCCTTTGAAGATGAGAAAAAAGGGTTTCATCCGGGTCATCACCAAGAGTTGATACTGAGACCCTAAGGCTTGCTGAAATTGACGGAGTTCGGGTAAACCACAGGGACCCTCCGCCACCCCCGCTTGCTGATGAAGGGCCTGGGCTTGACGTTGCTGCACAGGACGCCCCCGTTTGAGATTCTCCCAGTCGCGAAACCTATCCACGCCTTGATCTTTATGGCAGTGGGCTCGCATGGTGACAATCGCGCGGGCACAGCATAGGGCATCTCTGTTTTTGATGGTAATAATGCATTTCTTTTTCTTGTTCTCTCGATCCAGGCATAGACGTCCGGCATTGCGTTGTTTACGATGGCCTGTTCCTGGGCCGGGCATAGACACAAACACCACATCCACTTGGAACCCATGATCGGGGTTGAAGGCTTCATTGCTGTTCAACTTGCCGGCTAACGTGGCCAACATCTCATCCAAACGGGCGGTACGTTGTAGAAATTCCCCCACGGTAAAATTGGCGGTTTGATAAGCATGCGTGAACCCATGCGCTGTAATAGCAAAATTCACAAAATGGTGGGCAGGTCGCTGTTCGCGGCCCAGTTCTGTTTCAATGGCTTGATGGAGTGCTTCGGTCAACGCTAACCCAATATTGTCTCCAGGCACAGGATCCCGCAATTGCCGTAATTGCGCATTGAATTGCGCCCGCTCCACTACATCACGCCAGCGGCGTCGTCGACCAATAGGTTGCATACTGAATTGAAAAAGAGGGCCACGGGCGGCAGCTCCTCCCAACTGTTCCCACCGATCATAGGCGCGGTCCAATAGATCATCCCCTTCGTCATCGTCACTGAATGGATACGCCTCCGCCATGACAGCGGCAACAATTTGAATTTTCCCGCGCTGGCTGTGGACTTTTATAGACCGTCTCACGTGATCTCGCCTGCGCTGGGATTGGTGGACCCAGCTCAGGTGAGAGTCAGGTGAGAGGGTTTGATCGACCAGAAGAAGATTGAGGGGGGTCCCCCCCATGGGTACAGACTCCTTCCATCGCCTCTAGGCCTGGACCGAGATCGGTGATTGGCGGAGAATCCCTTAGATAAAGTCTGTCCATCAGAACAGACGTCAGTTGCGTTCGAGAAATGCCTAACAAAAATCCTGAGAAAGCAAGAGAGTTGAAACACGCGTGGTACATCAAGAACAAAGAGCGATTGTTGAAGCAGAAACGGGAAAAGCGGGCGGCCCAGAAAAAGGTGAAACCCCCCAAACCGCCTAAACCAGCACCGACCCCCGAACAGGAAGCCCGAGCCCGAGAATTGAACCGACTGGCCTGTCTGCGGTATCGCACCAAAAACGCGGCTTACGTACGCTTGCTGAACCGAGACTACTATCACAAACACCGCGAGCAGATTGTACAACAACAGCGGGACCGACGTGCCCAGGCTCGACAGAGAACCAAGAGCCCCTTTCGAAAGTTACGAGCCTTAGCGGACGTGTGTGCTGCCCGTTTACTAGAGTTAAACCATGGATACGCCAGCATCGCACCGAAAAAAGCGGGACCCCGAGGTCAACAAACGGAACCAAAAACTGTATAGGAAACGTCAGTATGCGTCCGTGAACGGGATCGAAAAAGTAAAGGCCCTCCATCGTCGACGTTACCACCAGCACATGGCAAACTTGAAAGCCAAAGGGGAGTACGAGGCCTTTAAAGCCAAAAAACTAGAATATGGGATGAAACGCTATTATGCCATGTCGGAGGAAAAGCGGAGTGAAGTAAAACGCCGGAACGCCCAAGCCCAGAAAAACTGGATGGCCAAAATGAAAGAGGAGGGGACGTACGAGGCCTACAAAGAACGGCTCAACCAACGGCGGCGACAACTCCGGGCCGAAAAACAGCGAGCCTTGGGGGAAGAGGGGTGGAGAGCGTTACAAAAAGACAAGTATCAGAAGCGGATCCAAGCTCAACAAAACCAACGCTTGGCCGAACATTTGGAACGTCCCTTTCCCCTCCCGTGGTGTCCGCTAGACTGGTCCGACTCCGAGTTTGACGAGGACCCTGTGCAATCATCCCGTTCCAATGCCTTACAACAGTTACAACAATACTTGTAAGAACAAAATGTAAGTTTTATTAAACCATGTGATTTAAATCAATCCATCGTGTGATAACTGTATTCCATTAAATTACATGCCCAATCTCAGTTTGGTTTTCATAATGCGTCTCACAATACGCTCCGTCAGGGTTTTACTACCAGGGAGTTGATCAATCTTGGCAATCATCTTGCGATCCGCCACCCATTTATCTTTCAACGTCTTGGCTTTATCATAGTCCATGTCATGCACTTTCGCAATCCTGTCTAACCGGTTGATGCCGGGATCCCCACGGGCCAACCGTTTTTTCAAATGAGTGCCAGGGCCCATATACTGATAGCCAGGCCAATGAAATTCAATACCCGTCTTGTTGAGGAGGTTTTGCACATCAAATAATTTGCCCCCGCGTTGCGATCGTCGTGGGCGTCGCCTTGATCGGGCACGGGAGGTAGCTGTCCGACGATGTCTCCGTCCCATCACGGGGTTTTCCACGATTTCCAATCCAAGGCTTTCTTGGCGAACCCAGCGGCTTTCTTTTTGGCGACCCCGGCGGCTTTTTTGCGAATCCCGCGCTTGACCGCTTTCTTAATCGAGTCCACCCGTTCACTGGGGGTATCCCAAGGTTCTGCACCAGGCTCCTCTGAAAAGGGCAACTCGTGCGCCAATTCGGCACTGCTCGGTTGAGGCGTAAACTTGAGTTTCTTTTTAGCACTGGGGGTGATGTTCGGTTTAGGCGGGACAGGTGGTTTTCTGGGCCCTGTCGGCGTGGACCCTTGTTTTATACCTTTGGTGGCTTTGACCAATTGTGTGAACCACGCTTGCATCGGCCCCGCTTCAAAATCATCATCCTCGCCGGGCGTGGCAGCCCCTGCAGCACTCACACCTCCCGCGGGCGCTCCAAAGGGTTGACGCACTTTTTTGGTCCAATGGCGTAACTGACGGCTCACGGCTTTGAGTTGCGGTCGTTTCCAGGCATCCGGGACCTCACTGGTCAGGAGGATATGTTGTCTGGCCGCCAAATCCGCGGCTTTACTCAAGCGAGTATCTTCCACCAATTCTTGTTTGTACTTTTCTTTTAATTGTAAAAAAGCCGGGGCGTTGTCCACCGTGGTGCTCACCATCTCGGGTTCCATGGTGCAACTGAGGTGTCTCCTTTAGCGCATGCAACGTTTATAACATCGGTAGAGTTCCGGCCAGAGGGCGCCGCCTGTTTGAGCCATCATGATGGCGCGCCGTCGTTTCACCGAATGCGCGGGTTTGGCCATGGCGCGTAAACTTTGGGCATGCGGTTTGAGCAACGTGATAGTCTGTCGAGATCGGGGCACGGTGCCACGGAGCGTGTTCATCACTAATTCACTGATGGCATTGATCTGATCCGCATTGGCCATCCGTAACAATTCTTGTCGTTTATGTTGATTGGCTTCTTGTAAGACACTTTTCAAGAACGGGGCTTGACGTTCCATGCGCCACGCCATGCTGAAGGTTCAGGAATTGCCACGACCCCGCTCTATTTATGGTAAATTGCGCCCCACACTGGCGACACAGTTCCCCATGATAATGCCGTTGCATATGACGTCGACATCGCTGACACAACACGGCCTCCATCTCCTCCGTCCATTCTAACGTCAACGTGATGGCCTTGCGAGGGGGCCTACTCCGGTCGACGAAGACGGACCCTGGGTTTGTACTTTCGGAGCCACAAAGGCGAGAGAGCCATTGCCAACAACGGTAGCCTACCTCCGCGTTGCAGACCGCGTCGACGGCGTCGTTTTCGGGGGACATAACGGTGTCGGCGTCCATTGGGTCCACGGACCATCCTCCAATAAATGTCTGGGTCCCTTCCCAGCGTGTCTTTTTATAGCTTTCTCAATGTTTTAAACCCGCCCCAACCGGTTCGACCTAACATCCGCTGAACCCGTCGTTGAAGGAAGGCCTGTTGCTTGGCACTGATCTTGCCCACTTTTTTCTTTTTCTTTTTTTTCAAGAGGATGGCGGCCGCCACGGCAGGGAGGAGGAGCGGGAGAATACCCCCTCGTTGCTGTCGGCGTCGTCTACCACAAGGCATGATAAATCCCTAGTCTGTCCATCGCCTCTTGTCTTTTATACTTTTTTTTCACATAATGGAACAATTAAATGATTCCCCCGCATAGCGTTTCCGTTTGCCAGATTCCCACTCTCGTGTGCGTTTGTCAATAATGGCTTGGGCTCGCTTTTGTTGATGATCCCCAATGGCTTTGGTGATCCCATAGCCGGCTTTGAGAATCCCGAGAGGCAGGCCGGGCCCGACACCCCCTACTTGACCCTTCGTCGTTTGGCGGGTCGGCGATGTCGGGTCGTGGTGCGTTTACGTTTGCGTCGAGGGGCCATCCCGCTTCGACATTGACCACACATGGTTTTGGGGACCGTCGAAGGCAGGCTCCTGGTTTTATAGCTTCACGGGCGTCGTCTCCGTCCACGGGCTCGGCCACGGCCCCGGCCACGGCCTCGGCGTGGTGGGGGTGGACCGGACGTTCGCGTGGAGGTGCGGCGTACCGACGGTCGCCCTCCTTCTTCATACACGGTGGTCACCGTATTGGTATGCGTGATATTGCGAATGCGTCTCCCTCGCGCCCGTTCTTGGGCATCTTCATTCAGCAAATCCAACCGTCGCCTTAAGCCTCGTCCTCGATCGTCATCATCATCTTCATCTTCATCCTCCGACGGTGGGGAAGAATCGGGGGATGGTGGAGAGGGCACGCGGGGACGTCGTCGCGGTTGTTTGGCGGCCACCGTGGGTCGGCCTGTCGGAGTCGTCACCGTGGACGTGGTGGTCCTGGTGCCGGCTCCAGCGCTGCGTCGGGACGTAGAGGGGCGGGAGGGAGCCGTGGTGGTCGTAGCGGTGGTGACAGGGCGTGGTCTGGGCCGTCTAGAGCTGTTGGTGGTGGTAGTGGCTGTGGGGCGTGTGCGGGTGGACGTAGTGGGACGGGTTTGGGTCGCGGTGGTGGTAGGTGCGGTGGTGATCGTGGGTGGTGGGGGTGGTGCCGTGGTGGTGGTGGTGGTGGTGGTGGCCGGGGCCGTGCCTGTACCTGCCACGGGGGGTAACGTAAAGGCATTCAGGGCATCGTCCACATTGACCGGGTAGGTCAATTGAAAATCCTCAATCTCTTGATCCAATTGGGCTCGATCCACGGGTTGGGTCAATTCAGCCACCATGTCTGTCATGGTACTAAGGTCCCGAAGTACCGAGGGCGAGGTCGGGGACCCCACCCCGGCAGGCGAAAAGGTCGGCGTATCCATGCGCTCTGATAAGTCAGTACGTTGTCCGCCTTCTCTTTGCCGACGGACCCGGGCGAGTTCTCGTTGCAGCTCGTTTTCGAACGGCAGGGACATCCACGGGCAGGGTATGGACTTGCGCCTTGCCTTCTCGGCGCGTTAAATGACTCCACAAGCGGTACCGATCATCCGAGGCCGGGTGCACATCCAACATCAAATAGCCAAAGGGACGGGACGTGATGCGTTTAAATAGGCGCAAGACTTGACGCCATCGTTCGGGAAAGGCTTGCAGTAAAATGGTCCGTATACCCGTTTGATCCCGAGGATTCTTGAAGGCCACAATGTAATGCGCGTTGCGATTAATGGTCTTGGCAAATTTACCCGGCGGGAATAAATCTTGCGTCAAATACAAGACGGTGATGTTGCGATGATGGGAATCTTTGGTGAACAAATCCAACACGCGTTTGTCCTGTCCCCCTTCTTCCATCAAATCGTCCAAGACCAGCACGCCACCGCGCGTCCGGCCAAACCATTGGGTTAAATGACGGGGGTCCGGTAACCCGCGATGAAACTGAATTCCCTCCTTTTTTTGCATACGCTCAAACCGGGGTTGCCATCGGTCGTACGCGTAGACGATCTTCTTGGGTTTGACTTGAAACACGTTCAGGTCTCGTAACCATTGTTCCACTAACTCGCTCTTGCCACTGCCCGACGGGCCCGCGATAATCACACTACTGGGCTGTCGAATCATCCTTCCCACGGTCGAGGGTGACGTCGATAATGACCCGTGGCCCCTTTGGCGCCCATACGTTTATACCGTTTGTCACGTCCCAATTTGTCGCCGATTTTATACGCTTTGGCCAACACGCTCATGATGCCACGTCCGTTTTGACGGAAACGGGGTCGTCGGGAGGAAGGGCGCTGCCGTCGTCGTCGTCGTCTGTGACTGGGCATGCTGTCCAATACTCGCGGTAGAGGCGTGGCGATTCGAACTGAATCAAGTGTTCCATCGTCTCTCTTAAATGCGTTTCTTGCATGGTGTCCATGTAGTGTTTGAGAGCGACCCAGTCCTGGTCTTGGGCCAATTGGCGGGCTATGAGCCAATGGTACCCATCCCAGGCATTTACCCCTTGGACGGTGTTCACCCGTTCAATGGGGTGGGACCACCAATACAAGGTTTCTTCTATCACAAAGGCGTCAATCACCCGCTGGACATCCCCTCGCGTAATCATGATGAAAAATGATCACTCGTTCACAGCACCTCTCGTTTTATGGTGTTTTTTTATTTCTTAACACTCACAAGGATTACAAAGCATAAAGGCCTGGCGGCTCACATTCTTTTGCCCTCCCTCCTCTGGGCGGGCATCGACTTCATCTTGCACTTCTTGTTTAATCACCCGTTTCAACCGCTCGGCCACTTTCTGATCATTCAACACTAAATTGTCGCAACTCCATTGCCCCAAAAAGTCTTGATAGGACTGGCCTTGGGCACGGGCTTTCAAGAAAAATAACGCATAATGGCCACAGGTCTGACTATCCAGGGCTTGCAAGGTCTGGTCACTGCGGATCAGGTGCTTCCATTGACTCCACCATTGGTGCAGGTCCGGGTGGGTGTACACGTGCAGGGGCAGCCCATAACTGTCAAAGATTTCGCACTTGTTCTGTTCCGTCCACAACCCCAACCAATGTTGTCCCGGTTCTCCCGCTGGATCCGTGTTGACAATGTAGGCTTGACGGACACTCTTGGGGGGTGAACGGGGTAACTGGTCGGCGGGGTACACCCCATGAAACACGCGTCGCAAGGTGGGATCTTCGAGGGCCAACGTGCGCAGCACCCTATCACTGAGCGCCACAAACTCCATGCCCGGTGTCTTCTGTCTTCTGAGTCCACTTCAGCCGTTGATGTTGTATTTTATACCTCCCATGTGATTGATCTCATACATGTTTTCATACTCGCTCCAGAGCAACACGGTGATGTTGTGACCCACCGCAACAGCAAAATCAATGATCAGTCGCGTATTGCCTGATTGACGGGGGTTGCGATACTGAGGATCATCGGCTTTTCCACTGGGCACATTGTTGAACAAGAACAACGTGCAGTTCTTGCCTTGGCCCCAATCTCCAGGCAGCAGCATGGGAATCTTGTCTTCATTGTAGGCACCCATGGCTTGTAGAAATCGATCGTACCCCAGCAGATCTTCATAGGCTTGGTCTCCAGTTAGTTGCAGGGTTCTGTAAGGGTATTCTTCTCCATTCAAGGTCTGACGTATTTGGGTGACCCCAAACTTTTCAAAGGCAAAGGGGTAGCGTTGTAGGTTTCCATTGAAGGCATCCGAATGCAATAACCCGACCATCACTCGGTCAGGAAATCGACCCACAAACACATTGTCTTGTTCCCACTGGGTGGTGCGTCCATCGAAGGAAAAAGTACGGATTTCGCTCCGCACCACAGGGTAGCGGGCAATTTGCTTGCCCAGCTGTCTTTCTTTCTGCAGTCTGACATAGACACTGGCATTCAAGGTCACTTTTCTCATCAGCAAGGTGACTTTGATGTCTTCAGGGTGAACGGCTGGAAATTTCTTAGCCACCAAGGTGCCTTTGTTGGGGGTACCTATCAAGTAGACGGTGTTGGGGTTGAGGAAGAGTTCCAAGTCCATCTGGATATTGGGGACCAATAATTTGCCTGTTCGGAGGGGTGGCAAATGGGGACGGATGAGGAAGGTGTGCCAATGTTCAGTCAGCAATCGGCTCGTCAAGGTTCTCAATTCTGTATTGCCACTCCAGTTGGCATCGGTAGGCACATCGGAATTGGCGGCGGTGGCTCCCATGACATTCACCACATTCAGCTGATTGACCCATCCTTGCGGGGCTAACTTGGTGGCCCCTTCTTCTCGGTTGTAGTTCACGAGGGTTTCTAGGTAGGCTCTGTAATGGTAGGTATTGCTCTGTTCCGTCATGAGGACCCCATTCATGCTCAAGGTGATATCTCGAAAAATGGTGTGTCCAAAATTGTTGACGCAATACACATGTCTCGATTCGTTGGCATCAGAGATGAGCAGCCCTGAATTCAAGCCGGTATACCCCGCGGCTGGATCAGTCAGACGGACTTTGACTTTGAATCGGAGGGAATTGGTATCGTAATAATCGTCAGAGCCCGGGATGGAGAACGTGATGGGCTGGATCCCCGTCAAGGCGGGTTGAAACTCCACCTCCCGAGAGGCTTCGTACCGATAATCCACATCGGGCACGTCAAACAGTTGGAGCGACATGATGCGGTCTGTCCTTGGGGTTCAACGGCGTCCTCTTTTTATACCTTTTCGCAGTCTGTACCAATCATGTATGGGATGCGCGGCGGGAAAGGGGCGATGAGGAAAATCGATTTGGATGCGTTTTTTTAACTGGCGGAAGACGTTGCCCCCTTTCATCCGTTGCCTCCTGGCTTTGGCTTGGTTGGCCCATAACACTTTTCTGAGATCCCCCCCTTTCATCCGGCGCGCATATCGAACCATCCTCTTCTCCATGGCGAGCGGGTCCGTCAAGCGGGAGGAGGTATGCATCCAGGGATAGCGCGCCGTCATGGACTTGCCAAAGATCGTGCCCCCGACTTGGTACGGCGAGATGAACCGTCCACGGGCCCGTTGCCGTCGAATGCGATTTTGCGTTTTGAGAAAACCACCCACGCGTACCATGTTTAACGTCCAAAAATGTCCTTTATACGTTGAGTCACTCTTTTATAGGGTTTTTTGGCTTGGTGTTTGCCGGCCGCCCAGACCATGGCGGGGGCTTTGCGTTTCAAGCCGCGGGTGAGTTGCCCCTGTCGATCCGCCCATGTGGCCGCAGCACTCTTGCCTCGTTGAATATCTTGTAATCCCGCTTGGGCTTGCTGTAGGATCATAGGCCCAGCCAGTTTGATCAAGTCTTCGGCCAACCCTTTCCCCTCTTGCGAGGTGACCACGGGCGTGTGGTACCGCGTTAAACTGCCTCCGCGCATGGGGTCGGTGTCACGTCGAAGATGCTTTTGGGTCCCTCGCGTGGCGTGAGTGGCTTTTTATAGCTGTTTGAGACCGATGGTCACTAAGGTTTTGCCCGGGGGTAAGATGGCCAGGGGGCCACTGGTACTGGCAATCTCTACTTCCAAAATATCCAATTGTTGTCCTCGCACTTTGATCCATTGATGGTGCAGGGGTTCCGCGGTGCTTTCCCCATCGCCGGTTCTCAACAATTGCACTTCCCGCAACAGGGGAAACTTGCCACTGCCCACCACCGTGGATTCCACCAGATCCGAATAGACCATGACGGTGCGTTTACGGGTCCCCACAATCTTTTCAAACGAGGCATTCAGGTTGTTGATCTGCCATTCGAAGCCCATGTACAATCTCATCCATACCACATGATCCATGGTCACGATCGTGAAGGCTCGGCTGGTCGCCCTCACCCCCATGTACTGCTCGCCTTCCCAATTGTAAAACTGCCGATTCTGACTGCCCACTGGACTAGTGGTCTCATTATAGTTGTCTGTCGGTGCCGTGAATTGCAAATTGGGTCCAATGTCAAAGGACCCTGTGACATTGGCTGTTTTGCCTGTCTTTCTGGTCAACAAACCAAACTTCAGGGCAATGTCCAAGTTGATGTAAAATTCCACCACATTGGCTTGGCGTTGATCCGTCAAATCTTTTTGGGGCACTCCATGAATCACTAGGGCATCCTCTTTCCACGTCAGTCGGGGCATCGCGTGTTTTTTGATGCTCACGATCGGTTTGGAATCGCGATCAACCCTCATCACATTTTGTTGTTGTTCCACCAATCTTTTCTGGGTATCGTTATGCACTTCTTGACTCACGCGTTTCCAAAAATCCGTCCCGGTGGCCACGATTTGATTCTGGTTCATGATATCTTCCAATTCGATTTGGCTCTGGAGTATAGGGGACTCTACCCGCAGATACCCGGAGGTGGCTGGGTTGCCGGTGTCGGTCCATTTACGGATGATTTGTGGGTACTTGTATCGAACCACTTTGGTATGAGGATCCGCGGCGATGATGGCATTGCTCTGGCCTTGGTCCGGGACGGTCATGGACATCAAGGAGGCATGCCACCCCGTGCCCGGTAACACCATCCGTTCGGGCAATCGCACCTTGAAACTGTTGTTGGCATTGTTGGGAAACTCATCGGTGGGATCGCTGACCAGCGTCAGGCGTTTAATCTCGTTCATCCTGAAGAGTGGTCTCCTTCCAATGGGTCAGGGTCCCCTTTTATAGCCATTGGGCCACTTTCTGTTTGCTGCGAGGGACGCGTCCTACCACGGAATTGAAGGTCGATTGTTTGGGATGAAAACACACTTGCTGGGCAATGTTGGGAAAAGCCCGGGCCAATTCCATCAGGGTCATGCACGTCTTGGGTTTGGGGGGTTTCTTCTTGCGCATCGGGGGATGACGCCCCGCGCGTCGGCGTTGTTGTTTTTTCTTGGTGGGGGATCGCAAGGCGCCTCGTTTCTTGGCATATTCTTCGGCTCGATGGTAGGCATTGGCGTACGCCCATTGCTGCTTGGTCGGACTGGCCAACTTTTCCCACCACGGTTGGGTTCGCCGTTGTTCGGCCGCTTTCTTCTGAATGAATTTCAGCACGTCGGCGTCATTGGTGGGCGAGGGAGTGTAACTGGCGCGCGGTCGGCTGGAATCCGCTTGCACTTCATCGAGAAACCGTACCCGCTTTTTTCTTTTTCGAGGCGTGATTTTGACGCGGACCATGCTGCGCGGGAATCCAACTATCGTACTTGGCCGGCCACCCTTTCCACCGGACCAATACCCGGCGTCCTTGGCGTTTCAAGACTTTTTCGACCCGAAATAACGAGTCGTCCGACACTTGTACTTTTTGAACATCGGGTTCGTAAAACGTGCCTTTTATAGGCGTCCCGTCCCATTCACTGAGTCGATACGTGACGATCGGATGACGACGAACGTGCGTGACCACAAACACTTCTTCCGTCCACCCGGGCAAATACCCTTTTTTGAAGGGACGATGTTTCTTGTTGAGACGCACCCGATCCCCGACGCGACATTTAGGCGGTGGGGTCGATTGCTCCAAACGCGCGCCGTAGAGTCGGTCCCACACGTCCGGGACCGTTTTGGGGGTGACTTGATGCGGGGCCAGCCCAATACTGCGATGCTGGGTATGATTGTAGGTATGGATCAAGGGTTGTAACACGTCCACGTACCGTAACGTATTGTGAGCAGTGAAATACCGGTACATGCGTTGTTTCAACGTGCGATGCCATCGTTCCACCACGGAGGCCTTGCTATCCCCAAACGTGTAAAAATGATGCCACCCCTGTTGCTTGAACCAGGCTTGTACTTTTTTATTTAAAAATTCTTTGCCTTGATCCGTCTGCACGCGGAGCCGTCGTCGCGGCGAGGCTTGTCGACGAATCTTGTCCAACCCTCGGAGCATCTCCGTGCTGCTTTTGGATTTGATGGGGACGGCCCAGGCATATTTGGATAGGACGTCGATCACCGTCAACAAATAGTTGTTCCCCTGATTCCATCGACGGAGTTTTTGCATGTCGACCAAATCCATTTGCCATTGTTCGTCTCGGTCAAAGACCAACGTGGGTGCGGTGGGAAACCGCGTCCGTCGGGGTTTGTGGAGGGTATAACTCAACACCGATTGGAGAATCTGTTGGGCTTGTGGGGGTTTCAATTTATGGGCTTGGGCAAAGGGTCGGACCCCGCCCAAGGCCCCGGGTTGCTGGGGATCTTCGTAAGCGCGTGGCCACGACATCAAGACACTGACACATATTCGTAGCCAATCTCGGTCTTTAATAGTTTTTTCACACACCTACATGAATTTTTTTTTTCAAAACAAACACGAGCTACCAAAGTTCTTATGCAAATGGCGCGTCCTCTCCCGCTCCCTTTCCTTGGTTTGGATGGCTTCCCCAAACTGATTGGTCCACGGCCTAAGCCTCTCCATCAAGTCCCTCTCTGAGTTTTTCAGCAGGGGGTCGGCAGGCATACCCCATGGTCTGACGGACGCCTTTTCATAGTCATGGACCTCAGGGGGTGTGTCTTTCACCCATCGTCTCAGGGTGGGTTGCGCTGGCTCTCGGGGGGACCACAGGGGGCCATGGAGCCATTGAAAGTAGCCACAGGGGTCTTGGCCTGGGAGAAAACTGCCACAACTGAAAAACACTTTCTGGTAATTCTTGCTGGTTCGGCTCAATTTCATCCTAGGGACCAACCCACATTTGCACTTGAGCTCTCCTCGTTGCAATCGGGCCCGGACTTGAGGGTGCGTGTCTTCTTTCAATTTCTCCATCATCATTTCTCGACTATCTTCAAACAAATACACGGGACATCCTGCTAAGGGGCACTTGAACCTCAACTGGCCAAATTGGGTCCCGGGGTTAACGCATTGGAGGATTCGATGAGGATGAAAGGGGCACGTTTCATACAAGAGCTCGTTCAACTGGGTCTCCATCTGATCGAGGTCCTGGTCTTCCTGGGTCCCTTCCTCTAGACACTCTTCCTCATACTCTTTCAGGGTGCCCTCCATCAAGTCGTTCACGGAGGAAACGGGTGAGACGATGGGAGAAGGTGTGGGTGGTGGGTCTGCTCGGGGTAGGGCGTTCAGGGCCCACACGAGTTCACTGGTGGGGGTTTGGGTGGCTTTCCTGTCTATGGCTAACGCTTGGGCTTCCTCTGCTTCAGCTCGGGGTAAACCGTTCAAGGCCATCTCGAGTTCACGGGTGGCTTTCATGTCTTCTTTTTCCCCCTTGGGTTTCTTACTACTACTCACTCGGCGTCGTTTGCGTCCTGTGGGTACTGCAGCAGGTTGAGTGGCTTGACGTTCCATGCTTGAGCGGAATGATTGGGGTGCACATCTGGCCTGCCTTTTATAGCCCATGTCCCGGCATCTCGTGATCCTCATATGATCTGGTGTCCACCAATCCTGACTCTATTTGAGATCTCGTGAGAGTGGTGTGATCGGAGGGTTCACCAATCAGAGCCCATGGGTTCCATTATAAAACCAACCGTGGGTCGACGCGGTTTCATTCTGTCTTTTTGATGTTCATGGAATGTGAAGGTGGATCGATCGCTAAAGAACTTCCTATTGTAAGTCAATCATGGCGCTCCACGACGTGGGTCTCTCGGTGTTGTCTCATCCTAAACACGGTGTGATTTTTTTTTTTTTTTTGACAGCCTATGCCTCTGACTATTTACACGGGCGGTGCGAAAGGTGTGGACACGCATGTGGAACGATTATGTCAGTTGTATGGGCATGCGTGTGTGGTCGTCATCCCACCCTGTCACCCTCGAGCCAAGTCTCTCACGCCCTTGACGCAGTCCGAGTTGGATGCCGCCACCCCCACTGTGACCCAGGCCGCGTTTCGATTGGGTCGACAAGTGCATCATCCCATCAGCCTTCAGTATATCCAACGCAATTATTATGTGATCCAGCCCGCGTCTTTAGTCTTGGCCGTAGGCTATTTTGACGCGTTGCACAAGCATCTCTTGGGCGGGACAGGCTGGAGTGTGGTCATGGCCCAGCTCTTAGGCAAACCCCTCTATGTCTTTGATGTGGATCGGGAAGAATGGTTATGGTGGAATCCCACCCTAGGTCACTATCAACCCTGTGAAGGCATGACCGAGGACTACATTGCGCTCCCCACCCTCCAAGACAAGACCGCCATTGTAGGCACACGGGAAGAAGACCAAGTCATTTATCCCACCCTGGAAGCTTTATTTAAAAACAAATAAAAAGACACTGATATAGAACACATCATTTGTTTTTTAATGAATGTCAATGACCACAAAATTCATCGCTGACATCACATTCATGATCAAGTCCAGTCTCCTCATGACTTTGTCTACTGTATCATAGGCGGGTTTCCTCCGGCCAATCATGACGGGGCGTCTTCCAAGGGGACACTGGGGGATCTGATGCTTAAAGGTGTCGATGATAAAGGCAATGCCCTCGTTCAATAGGTGGTCGAGATTGGGAGGTTGACGGGCCATCTCCACCATCATGCCAATCTAAAAAATCCAGAAAAAACAAATTCTCAACGTCAAGGTCATGAGAAGACAAAGAGTCAAACCACCTTTTTTTTACTCACCGAGAGTCGGTGATCCATCAGGCGGTGGCAGTGGTGGCAGCCATTTTTTCTAGGGGCGTGCAACCGCACCACCACTTGGTTCCACCAACGGTCTTCGCCCAGGTGTTGAGGAAACCCCGTCAAGTCACATTTGGGTAGCCCCTTGAACTCCTGCACCACCTTCTTCCGCTTGTCCATGGTGTAAAAGCAATGGACCCAAAACATAATCTTAATTTGGACTTCCAACGGGAGCACGCGGCCAAATGGTTTGTTCTTAGGATCGACTAACCCTCGGCAGTCCATTCTGACACAGTGAACAGCATGCGATTGATGTCTCTTCTTGACATTCCCTTATTAATCCTCTAGTCTCTACCAATCACGTACTCGCGCTAGACCCCCTGGTCCAGGGAGGACAAGGTGTACCCATGGGGGGTACCCCCTAGAGTCTCCTCTCGTTCTTAGACACCCCACGTGATGGCTCTCCACTCATCTGATTCGCTCATGGAGTCTCTAAAGCACGTTGCGCGCCCTGTGTGGGTTCATTCCAGTTTTTTCAGTCACACTGTTCAAGATGGTGAGCTCGCTATCGTCGTTGGTGTTATATTCCATGCCGATCGCCATGTTATTTGAAGCTTTGAAGATGTTGTGGCACACGCCTTTAAGAAGCGACTGTCTGCGAGCCTTTTTCCGTCGCTGTACCCATGAGGAACTGCGGGATTGGGCTAAAACGTTGCCGTGGGACCACCCTGTTGCCCGGAAGTTGGATCATGAGGTCCATCGCCGCCGCATGGCTGGTAAGTCTCATGGCTTTGATTTTTTTCGGGTGTGTGGGTCCCTTTTTTCCCTCATGTCCCTTTTTTGATTCCTAGACGTGTTCAAAGGGTTTGCGTTTTTACGAGATGTGCTGTGGCCTGTCCACCTGTGCCTTTGCCCTCGACGAGCTCGACTCAATTGGGCTGCGCGGTTCTGGGTCCCAGCCTGTTCCTGTTGATTTTCATTTTTTTATTAGATTCTTGGGATCATGTGGAGAATCAGCCGGTGTGTCATATATATCAGTGGGTCGCGCATCCCACCCCTGGCGGGGTCTGTAACCATTGCGAGCGGATGATGGAGGGATTAAGCCTAGATGATGTGATTGCCGGTAACCGGGAGGGGTCCCTCACTGAAGATGATATTGTGGAGTTTGTGCAGAGTGGGGACCCCAACCATCGGGATTGGGATGATTGGCCCTTAAGGATGACGTTTAGAATTAATTCGTTTCTCCGGCGTCAGGGTCCCGTGGATGACCCTGATTTAGCTGCCTTAGGGTTTTTAGAGGATTAATTTTCAGTTAATTTTTTTTACAGCCACGCATTGTTTGTTGCGTCATCATACGCAATGGATCCGCCCTTTGCAAGCCGGTTTTTTTCGTACCAGTATTCCCGTCTTAATTCGACTTTCCACCTCTTTGTAGGCTTTCATTATACGTTAAAACATTATGGAGGATGGATTAGACCCGTGCAATTGCGATGTCATTATAGTACGGTTCGATGTGTAATTAGTCTTCATGAAACGTTTCAGATGTAATTTCTACGATGGAGGAATGGGGGTGGATCCTTGCCGTGCAACAACGATACCATATTCATAGTGTTTATCATTTCGTGCAATTCTGTAATCATCCATAGTCTTCATGAGTTTAGCCCATTATTATTAAATTTTAGATGTGATTATCGCGATTGACATTTATGGGTACAGATGTTGGATACAAGACCGTCTTGATTATTTATTGATGGGCTCAGAAGAGTAATCATCCATTATTCTTTTTGTAGATTCGCTTACCATTCTCAGTACCCACCGGGTTCATGGAACCTCCGCTGCATGGTGTTTCCTCGGCAGCATCGTGCAGTGGTACACCGGAGCGGGGCTCGCCCTTCCATTACCGAGACCCATTAAATTACTCTGTTGTCGTTGTTATTTGAACTTTCGTCGTGCCAGTGACTTACATGTGCCCTGTTATTGGTGTGAGATGTTGCAAGGCCTGGGGTACCCACCCCATCCTTAAAACATGTTTTTTTAAATTTTTTTCAGATTCTCATTTTGTCATGCGAGCCATTTATCTCCCTTTCCTTTTTCAGCCATTGCCGAGGTGATAGACCGTCATTCCAGGTCCCTCCAAAATTTGACTGGGAAATTATATTTTGTGTGTAGACGGTGCTGGATCTATTTACGGCACGTGTCCGAACTCCATGAACCTTGTCGGGGCTGTGCCATGATGGATAGCATGGATTGGGAATTTTGAACACCCGGCAGGGGGAGGTCTGCATGGTGGCGCCACCCCTGCTGGATGTTCATGATTATTTTTTTTTTAATTAGATTCCTTTTGGGTCTTACAAGATGTCATGATTTTCAAAACCATCATCCCTCACAAACTTTGTATCATCAATTATCAAGGACAGGCCAGCTTACTCCATTTGTTCAAACTAAAATGTTAATTTTTTTCCCAGAAACACTTTGGATCTTTCAACATTTTAATTTCAACCAAGATTGGATGTTAATCGAATTATTTTGTGTACAATCTTTTCCGGGCGTGACACCACGAGGGCGTCACACACGTCCCACATTGTAAACAAGTCTTTTTTATTTTTTCTAGTTATTCATTGGACAGTAAGACACCGCCTCGTGCGTGCCAATGGTCGAGTGTTTCTGATTCAGTTTGCTTCTTGGCTCTAACCACCCCTCCTTTTGTTTCAGCCACCCGTTTCGATTTACGTCGACCTTTATCTAAACCTTGGTCCTTGATAGGATTCCGCCATTATCTTCCATGGCCTAATCCATTGCTCATGACTCCTTCAGCCAGGAAGCAAACACCCTTTCTTCGTAATGTGTATTTTATGTAAAACAAAATTTCATTTCATTTTTTTTTGTAGGTATTTTTTTTCATGTCGATTTGTTTTTAATCAAACCTTGGTCATTGCTAGGATTCAGTCATTATATTCCATGGCCTCATCCGCATTGTATGACTCTTTCAGCCAGGAAACAAACACCCTATCTTTATTGTGCGTATTGATGTAAAACAAATGGGCGTGACGTCATTAGGACCTCACACACGTCCCGGATGTAACTTAGGACACTCGCGATTTTTTGTTTTTGTAATAAATATGTGGACCTCTATATAGTGTGTTTTTTATGGACTTCCGGGGAATGCGAGGGGACTGGGGCTTTGTTTTTGAGTGTTCCGCTTGTACCCAGGTTCTACGCGGTCCTTCAAAACTATGCCAAGTATGCGGCTCCATCTCTTGGGTGGGGTCACGTGATTTTTATGCCCATATTTGGGAGCTTTGACGTCACTTTGGTCACATGGGCTGTATGCTTGATTCTGATTGGTCGAGAAAATTTTTGCTGCGCTGTGATTGGTTAGGACCTATTGGAGCCCCTATTACTACTTTTATACTTGCTCATACAGGTAGATACAATAATAATTCTGACCTGTTTGTTTTGGCAATTTCCCTAACCATGCATGTATACCCAAAGCTCAAGACATCTGAGGCTGGGCAAGGGGGATATTTTCCATCATACACAGCTAGATCAATATGCGTATGACATGATTTGAGTCAACTTCTTTCGCTTGCAGGAATTTAGACTCTCAATGATTCTATTTTGCATGCTTTATTAAAGACTATTATTTTAGGTTGCCAATCATCCAAGTTACACCTTTGGAAATCGAGATAAAAAATTATTATCACCTTTAATGTCATCTGTAAAATCCCTTGCAACAAAGCATTAGAATGTGTAACCATAATGTTTCAGTGACACATCTACTTCCAGTTTAACAGCTCTCTAAAAACGGTAACTGAGTGTTTGATTTCCTGTCATTCCACAAACCTCTAGACTAGTATGAGCATGTTATGCAACCCTCCAGAAAACACACACCAAAAAAAAGGGGAATGCCTTATGATAGATGCACGACAAAAGATTGGCTTCATCAATAACAGTTTCTTTTACAGTGTTCTCCTTATCAAGCGGTAACCATTAAAATTTACTGCCTGAAGCAACAGTTCTTACCGCCTGCAACTGCTGAAGGTTTACTAAAAATAAATATTGTAAGTTTAAAAAATGCGCAAGTTACAATCCGATCCGATCAAAGAAATGAATGAATATGTGGAAAAGTACTAAAGTATGCACAGCTTTTCTTTTTATGGACCAAAAAACATACTGGAATCAAACATTTTTAAATTGATGTCTAAAGATAACAGCAACTGATTTGTGTGAAATAGGTCTTCAAATGAAGGAATGACATTTCAGAGACCTTAGCTCCTAAGGGCAGGGTCATGTCCCTCACTTCACTACCCCCCCCCCCCCCCCATTTACCCTAGGAAAGTGCGCCTCTGGACCATTTTTTGCCTTACTGGCCATGAATGGTCCCTTACCTGCTGAGCTAAATTTAACGAGAACCCTGCTTTAGTGTCAATTCAGAATAACTGTGACGTTAACTGATTCCCCACTTAGTGACAAAGACATCAGCGTAAAGACATCAAACTTTCCCTGACCTAATATGACGTCATTGTTGTAGCTGTCTTCATAACTACGAGTTGGTGTTGCGTCATTTCTTTAACTACTTTTAATTTTCTGTGAGACACTAATACGTAATTCTTTCAGAGTTCAATATTTATGTTTTAAAATTCCCATTGCTTTATTACATGTATTTGAATCCAAAGTGCTTTCACTGGCACTACATTTGGTCTTAAGGTCACTGATTCGTTCTGTCATTTCCAGCAAATGATTAGTTTTAGTTATAAGATTTGCTTTTTTTTATAGTTTTCTGCCTTTTCTCCTTTCACTTTGTCTCCTTTTACTCCTATCTTCTAAAACAACCACACAGAAAACTTAAAAAAAATCTGTGATGCCAAAATTTGCCTACAAGTTCCCAGTCATGCATGAACATCCAAACCTTTCTGGAGGAAAAATGTAAATTTGTATTTGAACAAAATTAAAGACTTCTTAATAAGACAACCAAATGACAAGGAATCTTATTTTTACTCTGAGCTTTGTGTCTAACTGTAAAGTGATCAATAAATGCCTAGAAAATTTTAGGATTTCATAGCATGAAGCTTCGCACCTAACTGGAATATACCTTGATCACCTTACTAAATCGTTATGTGAGGAAAAAAATAGAAATGTACCATTGATCATTTTAAGCATTGCACTGTACTGTAAAGTGATCAATCAATGCCTAACAGAAAGGATTCCTCAACATAAAGCTTCGCACCTAACTAGCATATACCTTGATCACCTACTATGTACATGTACATGTAGCAGCCAAACATTCTATTAAAAATTTGTGGAAAAATAAAGAAACTTGAAATATTATCGGAACTGATTTGCAGTTGAGGTCAAAAGATGCAGCTGACAAAACAAAATTGTCTTTCTTCAACTATGTCCATGGAAACTCGTGAAGTTGCTGATTTATTTATTACTTAATTACAAACTGTTATCTGCAAAACTGGTTTGATGTTAAAATAGTCTGAAATTGTTGTAATTCACTCTATCAGTTTTAATGTAGCACTGGTAACATCACTGTATACTGCCTACAAGTTCCCAGTCACGCATAAACATACAAAACTTTCTAGAGGAAACATGTAAATTTGCACACAAATGACCCCCACATGCATCTGTATATCTTGACAAGAAAACCAATTGACGATGAACCTTATTTTTATTCAAAGCTTCATGTCTACTGTATAAAAGTGATCAATCAATGCCTAGAATTAGGATTCCTCAGCAGCAAAGCTTCGCACCTAACTGGAATATACCTTGATCACCTTACCAAATCGTTATTTGAGGAAAAAAATAGAAATGTACCATTGATCATTTTTCATAAGTATTACACTGTACTGTAAAGTGATCAATCAATGCCTAACAGAAAGGATTCCTCAGCATAAAGCTTCGCACCTAACTGGAATATACCTTGATCACTTACTATGTACATGTAAATGTAGCAGCCAAACATTCTATTAAAAATTTGTGGAAAAATAAAGAAACTTGAAATATATTATTGGAACTGATTTGCAGGCTAGTTGAGGTCAAAAGATGCAGCTGAGTAAACAAAATTGCCTTTCTTCAACTATGTCCATGGCATGGAAACTCACGAAATTTGCTGATATATTTATCACTTAAGTACAAAGTGTTATTTGCAAAACTTGTTTGATTCCAAAATAGTCTGAAATTGTTGTGTATTAAAATTCATTCTATCAGTTTTATATAATGTAGCACTGCACATGACAAACCTTTCAAACGGCGATGTCATCCTTCGATCCCTTACGAAACAAATGAGGCAAAAGAATCTTCTATCCACGATCTATCTCTCGCTTGGAGTAAAATCGCCAAGTCTAGCGAAAATCAAACTGAAATTCGCTAAAATATTGAGCGTCCGTTGACCTGCCCGTTGAATTGAATGGAAGCCCGCCTAAACATTTCAAACATGCGCGCGCAGTTTGGTAGTGTGCAAGGATTTATGGGAGTGACGTGTGTATTTTCGTATCCAAGCCCCGCGCTATCATTATGTCTTGGCGGGAAAGCAAAATTACAATAACCTATAAAATGTTCTTACCTGGTTTTCCTCGGCCTCTGCCTTTACTATCCTCTTAAATTTTAATCCTTCCCTAAAATGGGGAAAATAAAAGCGGCATTCTTTGTCGTCCTCATACACTGTAACCATATCATGATCATCTCCATGATGGGCTCCTGTCTCCGTCTAGAATATCATCTATATAAAAATGGACAGATTCAGAACAACGATCTTCGATCCAATATGCGCCATTTAAGAAATCGTTGTGACTCAAGACGACTTGCCTGTGGGCTCTTCCTACCTTCCTTGTGTAAACTTGTTTACCTCTAACCATGTCTTATCTTGCTCTTTCGAACTACAAACCCTTTATCGAAGCTCTCGATGATAAAGATTAAGCGGCCCGTACTCAGTGATTAGCGGAACTAATGCTTCCGACTAGACACTGATTAGATTAACATATATTCTTCAAATCGGTGTTGGTTCTAGTGGTCGGGCCATTTTGCGTTGTCATGGGTTCTAAACAGCTCTATTGGTATATGCCAAGTCAGCCCTAAATAGGGGCCAACTAGACTAAAACCTGAAATGTCTTTTTTTTTTTTTTTAGTAGAAATGGCTCTTGTGAAAGGGGCCGATACGCATCACATGGATGAAACAATTTCTCCTTTGGGCCAAAACGGTTTTCGATGGGGCTGCAATGGTCTTTATTGGGGTCGATTTAGATCAAATTGACAAAATGGCTCCACGAAGGGTCAAATCAGCTCCAGGGCCTATAGAGCTGAATCAGCACTTTGGGGCTAAAACAGATCTTTTGGATTTAGAGTGTAGTATTCATAAAATCGTGGATCATTCTTTGAATGTCTTCAGACTGTAATGTAGCTCTAAATTTTGTGACGAATCGTTTTCCCAAAAAAAACTGTTTAGGTAGAGGAGTCAAAGAATCATTTATAATTGCCTCGTTTGATGAATCATTATCTAAATTACGGTTAACCTTAAGTCATGTTATTACTGGACTATGATCTGATAAACTGTTCGGCAAGGAGGGGAAACCTGTGAGTCGTCGTTTGCAAACACCCTCATTTTAAAGTTAAAGATGGCACTGAAAAGGTGAACGGACGGAAAGGGACATCAAACTTTATGAACTGGGTTCTCCTAAAGTCGAAGGTTCTGGCTTCACTCGTCTGGTTTCCAGGTGGCCGGTCCTCCTCTTGCTCCTTTTGAATTTCACCTACATTGATGACTTGCACCAGGAGTGCATCCTTCTATATTCTTGGTAATTTTCTGCTTCAGAGGCAGCACTTCACCGATTTTGTCCCCACATAACGTGTTAAGACGGAATCCACCAAGACATTGAGTAAATTTGATTTGCAGTGGACAAAAATTTTGTACCAGAATAATTTAAAGCTTATTGCATTCTTTCTTACATTTTTCAAGGGCCAAAGTTGTAATAATTCACCAGCCCGAGAAAATGAAAGTCAGATTTCACAAAATTACAACTTACACATGAAATTTTCAGAATTTTACCTGCGTAATCACAATTCTTCTGAAATTCGACCTTCATTTTCTCGGACTTCTATGAGATATTTTCTTTGGTGTTACTACAGATGATTTATTACGTTTTTAGCCGTTTTTTAATTGTAAAAAAGAATGCGACATTGTTTTAATTATTCTGGTACAAGGTTTTTGTCCACTGAAAATTAAAATTACCAAATTTCCCATTATGGATTCGTCTAAAAAGTATTCGCCATTTTCTCATACTCTGCACTGCCAGAACATCTGAGTCAAAATGCCGCCCCACGGCACCATTCGGCACGCGACGTCTATCGTGGATAACTTGCTGTCACCCCCTCACAGACGTCAAATCAGATCAGTGCTTGCTGGTTATGAATAATTCGGTCAGGAAATTAAAGCCGATCGGAGAGGGACGGAAGATAATAATACCAGACAACCATATCTCGAGCAACCAGGCTCTCAAGGGCAGGCCTGGTTCCTTAGGAGGCATGTGCGCGGGAGCACCTCCTTAAAAAGTTTTGCTGCCTGCGTTTGAACACTATTGCTACCGAGCAAGCCATGTTATCTGCATGTAATAACTTTAGATCATTTAGATGTTTGCCGTTACTCCAAGATCTCCAACCTCGTCCCCAGGGCTTTTCCAATTTTTTAAGGGAAAAGCCCTGAGGACGAGGTTGCAAGATCGCGGGAGAGAAATCGAGCGAGTAAAATAAAAATGATTTGTGGGGGCTGTGTGTATGGCTAATATTATACACTTAATGTCAGATCCCGAGGGAAACAGTTCGTTTTGTTTTCCCGAGAGTCCTGATGTTTCCCGAGTCGAAGTGGACAGCAGCCAAAGAATAACCGGAGCGAGCCAAAACAGTCGGCTCGGTACTTATAACAACACAAATTTAATTCTCTAAACCACTTAATGAATGATTTACAAAGTACTTTCCTTACATTATCTCCATCTTTTTCTTCCACTAGCTGCTGTTTTTCTTCTAGGAACTTCTGGGATAACTGGAAAAATCTTTGCTTTTTTGCCTGAGGCTTGGTTTTTGCGTTGTTGTGTTCATTCACGAAAAAGAAAACTGGTACGACCTGGCAGTATTTTTCTCGCCTTCTGTCACGCCACTTTCCACCATGATTTGATCACGTGCTGTAATGTACTAGCCCGAGCCAAACCCCGAGTGGGGTACATTGCTTTTTCAGTCAAGGCCATGTGACAAAGAATCAACCAATGGCAGTCCCTGTTTAGTTGAGTGAAAGTCTAGGAATGTAACAACACATCATAACACTTGCACCAGTAAACTATGACAAGTCTGATGTTCGCGATAGGCCAATGGCAGATACTAATACTCTTTGTTCACGCTTTACGGTTTTGTAGCCTCCCCGCAGACGTCCTTTGGGGTTCCTTTGTCACGCATTCATTTCTTGACAAACGAACCCTAAAGGGCATGGGAGGCTAACTGCTTTGTCGATAAGGTTCAACTGAGGCGCCAATATCAAAGCGTTTCACATACGAATTAAAATTCATACATTATTCATGTTTCGAAGTTTATTCAAGTGTACTGTCACCTGAGTCTCGTCCTTCGTTCTCTCATTCAATTCTCCACGAAGAAAAAAGCTTTACACGGCATCAACTGTTCATTTCATTTCGAGATTGTAATGATATTATTTATGAAGGCGGTGATGCAGAATATGTAGATTAACTATGCACGATCAGGAAAATGTTGTTTTAAAAACCATATAGTCTTTTTAAGAAAAGCAAGCGGAGTTTTCCAGGATGTTGAACACTCTTTATAATATTGGGCTACTTATTTTCCTTCATGCTGACACGTGCCTGTTTTGAGGTCATAGCCTCTTTTATTCTTTAGTTTCTGCGGCTTGTCCTCCATGGGCGGATAAGGGAATCTGGAGACTTTGTAAGGAACACCTTAAACGTTTTTAGAACTGGGAATAGAATAACCGATAAGAACCACCTGGATTATGACCCTCACTGAGACAATGTTTAGGAATTTTGGTAGGGATAGCGGTGTTCCGGCCCCAACCCGAAGTGGTAGTTGTCTCAAACCCCCGTGAGAGTAGATTTGTGATGTAACTACACCGTGAAATTTTGTTACGTGAGTATTATGGGGTGTCATAACATGTGCTTTTCGCTCTCAAAGAAAATTGCAGTCAGAAGTCTGTAAGATTTGTTCGTGATTGAGCAGTAAAGTTAATGCTGTTGCTATCAAGAAGAGAAGTTGTTTTGGAATTCGAGCAGAACAGGCGGAGTTAAAAAAGCCAACGACAAACTGGCCCCTATTATGAGTGTTACAGAGATGTGCGTATTACAGAGGAAGGAATTGTACATGACTTGGTATCTTTGGACCATTGTGTTAACGTTCCGCAATAGAGACGTACAGCTGTATATTAAGTATAGTAGTGGCCTTCTGACAGAGCACTGAATTGTGAGGCTAATTAGGGCACCACTTGAAACACTTCAAGATGAATTTTACATGATATTGTGCCTCAAATTCTTGAAAACAATACTGATATACTAATGATTATTTGTGGCGCACAAACACCGTGGGTTGAGACTCGCAAGTTCTTAAGGAAACAGTTACGTGTTTATACGTCTTGTCCATGTTGACGTTTCATTGAAGAGGTTCGACTAAATTACAATTCTTGCTTCATACTTTTAAAAACTGATAAGGCTTGAAAAAATCGTGATAAAATGTATGCATCTGTATTAAGCCTGCACTCGAGTGTTTCGATCTGTATTCCATTACACGCGTTCTGCTTTGTTGCGTCTTTTCTACGCACACGCACGCGTATCATTCGTTTGTAATTTGATCCTGCTTACTTGAGCATCTCAAAGGATAGGAACTTTGTAGCGAGCGTTTTGAGTCAGTGGAATCTAATACTGCCCTCAAACTCCGGCACAGTCTTTGCCACTTAGAAAATAACTCCAGACACAGCACAATTAGGACCTTTCCAGTTTTTCGTATAAATATTTTCAAAGACACCTTCATTTCCGCAATGTCTATTAAAGAAGAATTTTGTATCCATTTGAAGGTTTTTTTATTGTTGGTAAATTATCTTTGTAAATTAGGGTGGCATATTCTTAGAATTGTGTTTTACTCATCCCAGCTACAGAAATGCTGTAATCAGTGCCGGATCCAGACCATGAAATAAGGTGGGGCGGTGTCCAAAAAAATTTTATCGGCCCTTCGGGCCTCAGTTTGGTCTAAATATAAGCCACTGGTTATGTAACCAATAAACAATCTATAGATCCGTGTATCTATCCAAAATGTATGCCAATATTATATGGGTATTATCTGTGGTATTTATCATGGGTCCAACATTGTGTTCTCTTGCTGTATCTTCTGGCAGAGTATTGGCGTGACAGAGAAAAAGTACCTCTCGAAAAACTCTAACATGAAATATGTAACGAGTATTGTGCCCGCATTGCTACTACTTCCGAAAGGCACTGTCTGTCTTCTTCAGGCTTTTGGATATTACATGTAACTGCACCCTACTCCAAGGTTCTGTGTAAGTTTACAATTTTTTTTATCATGTTATTTCTCAAAGTTTGCTATATACAGTTTGAAATAATAATAAAATATTTATTTAAACTTGCCGAAGAGAGTAGATTGGTTTATTTTTTTCCAACGAAAAAAACTTCAAACTTCGTTTGACTCAGACAAAAGAAGGCAGTTAGCAATGGCCGTTTTCACACTGGATACGGATTATTCGTCTGAGACGAGTTATGCGTTGGATAATTCGCGCCAGACAGATAATAATTTGAAAAAGGAACGGCTTTAATTTTTGATGAACAATCCACCTGACTTTAGTCATCTGTTCATCAGTTAATTTTGACGGATTTTGAAGATGGATTATCTGTCTCCAGTGTGAAAACGGCCCTGAATGATGAGGAAATGCAAAGACATACAAATGCCAGGGTGGCCCCAAAGGTCCATTCATCCTTCAAGCATGAAGCACTTATTGGTGCAATTGCTTCTCTCTCCTAGACGGGATTTTAGTCCATTCCGTGGTTACTCCTGCAGAAGGTTGTCGAGGGGCCCCGACAACCGTTTTTTATAAAATATCTTTTCGAGGAAGGACATATCACTTGAACCAAGCACATATTACTTGCTCGGGAAAGGCTGCCCCAGTTCTCAGATTTTCCGGCGCAGATGTTTTTGTAACTGGTGGGTGTGTCCACAAGTAGGGAATCAACTGCAGTTTATCAACCTTTAGTAAAAATATTGAGTCGTGCTAAGTTAAATGGGGTTCTCAGAGGTAGATTCTAAAAATGTAAGTATCACTTCCCAATCTTACCTTATCTTAACGAGTTTCCATTTCACTAAAAGTGCTTTTCGGAAAACACTTAAAGATCGCATCAATGACACTTAAAATTGTATAGAGCAGTATTGATGGGTAGTGAACAAAGAAACGTGCAGTAACTCATGTTTAGACGTCAATAAAGTTGATAGCTTTCACCGAAGTCGTGTCATTTCTCTTTCATAGCGCTGAGTTGAGGATCAAGGCAACAAGCTTACACGATGGCTCGCCTTTTGTTGCTTTTAGTCGCAGGGATGATTTTTACAGCTCATGCATCCCTTATCCCAGAGGTAAGTGAACTTTTTTAAAAAAAGATACCTCCAAGTGTTTTTCTTTGCTTTTTCATGAGTTTCACTGTATTCATTTGAGTTAAATCTCTTTCTACGGCCAGTACATACAAAAACGGAAAATTGTATTTAGCTTTTTTTTAATCAAGCATTACATAATATAATTCCATGACGTACGTACAAGTCTATTAACTTTTTTTGCTTTAGAAAATATAGTTACAAACTAGTAAAACAACCGATCACAACTCAGAAAGTTAGGTTTTTACTTGGCATAACTTGAAACGTGAAATTCCCTATCACAATAAGATTTAGTATTGAAGTTGTTTGGAGTGCTAAGAAATTTGAGCGTAGTTTCCTGATGTGGTTTCTGGTACTTCGATCAAGTACCAAGGGCCAGTCCATTCAGAGCTTTGTAAACCAGCAGAAGTACAATTTGAACAGAAGGAGGTAGGAAATCGGAAGCCAATGAATGTGCATGACGTCTAACTTATGGCACAGCCCTTTTAAAAACTAAGAACCATGACTAAAATATGTACGTCTTTAATACGCTAATTAAACAGTAATGCAGAATTTAATCTTTTCCTTCTAAAAAGACTCAAATATAGAAGGAAAAAGAAACCTAATTTTTCAGACTGAGGGTCTAATGATATCTAGTTGGAAAACTTCGCCGATTAAAACCAGGGACCCCTGATTAAAACTGAACTTTATCCTAGGCTTTGATCAGGATTGTAACGTGTACTATGGCGCGCAAAAAGTAGGGTCCGCTAAGTATTCCATCTAAAACAGCGAAGCCGCACTAGGCAGCAGAGTACTTTTAGCAAATGTACCGAAGGATTAATTTCTTTTTTTAAATTCCTACATTTACAGAGTTCATTGCCAGAAACAGAGCTAATGGATGTCGAAGAAAAAGACGATCTGGAAGAAATTCCCGCCGAGGGTTAGTCAATTAAAGAAATAATCGTAAAATGTTATTGTTATTATCTTACATTGTAGTCACTTGTGATGTATATCTGCTTACTGCTAGTCGAGTCTTTATAAGGAAATAGGGAGCAACCAAGACGACGAAAACAAAGACAGTGTCAATAAATAATTGGTTTTATTAGCAAAACAACAGTTCTGCACATGCATAACGGTTTTTAGTACATTTCTTCATTCAACAGGTTCATTTCTATCCTTGTCCTTTCGGTGAGTTGTTCTTTCAGCGGTCCACTGTCGTTAGGATTTTCTATTAAAAATCGATGGTTTCAGCCTCAGTAGTCATTGTATAAGAAGGTAGCATAGATCGTCAGGGTGACTGTAGTCTTAGTCTGCGAAAACAGCCGTTTCTCCTCGCTCTTCGCCCCTGGGGACGTTTCGCGCGGTAAACGTCTGCGACTCAGCGACAGAAATTCCATACTGATGACGTAAATCAATGTTTACATAATATATCCGGTGGTCATGAGGTTCCACATTCCAATTTGTTTAATTTTACGTTTCTCCTTGTCGATTTTACTAAAGTGTTGTGTTCATCTGCGAACGAGCTCCAGCAAAACTCAAATGCTTCTTCTAGAGACTATATTCCACCAATTTAGTAACGCGCGTGTTGCCGATGAGGATAACGATAATTAACTTTCCAAAGCGAGTGATGGGAAATCTCGATAATAATCCTTGACACTGCCTTGTACAGGTCGTCCACTCTGGCCAACTTAACCGCATTCACAGGGAAACCACTGAGACGTGTACAGGCCGACAAAATGCTATCTTGGTGTAGTTTCTTGTATACCTTGTTGTTGTTGCTGGACAGATCTGTAGCATAAGATAAATTAAACGGCGGTGAAAGATTGTCTGAAAATAATGTCCCCTAAAAAAACGTTAAAAACGAAGAACAACAACAAATCAAACACCAGCAAAATTCAACAGAAGTGTAACTTCGTTTTCTTTTTGGGTTTTCAGATAAAGAGCCTCTCATCAATAGTGAGGATTTTGACGTAGATTCCACAGAAATCATTGATGGAGAAGCGAATGAGGATGAACTGGACGAACCCGCTGTAGCTCCAGCACCTGATGGTACTATTTTTTGTTATAATTTGGCCCTTCTTTGTTCACTTGGCAAAAGACTTTAATTATAAATTAAATACTCGACGAAACGCCGAGGCGTTTCCGATGCGTCGTATTTTCGAATGTAGCGTTTTATTTCAAAATCACATTTCCTAAACCATTGGATGCTTAAGGTTTAATGTATGGATGGATAAATGGTGTAGATTACTCAGTTACACGAGGCAGTTTGTTTCTTATAGTCCTCGAATATATGCCGCATTCTTTCAATTCAGGGTGCGCACGCAGTTCATTCGGAGGCGGATGTTTACTCAAGGAAGGTTTTTATTCGCGTGCATAATGTAAAGCTATTTTTTTTTCTCATAACGAAAGAGTATGTAAAGTTATGAAGTAAAAGTTATGAAGTAAATCTGCAAGATCATTGTTCCACGTTTTCTCCCACGTGCTTGCCGCGTGAGAGAAAACGCTCTCAGAGAGCAAGAGTACAGCTGCCGCTCTGTACTGGTAACTGTTGCTTACGGGTTAAAACAACCGCTCTATGAAAGCCTTCTTGCCATTAGAGGCTTAGTAAAGTCAATGTTTGGTTCCTGCTGAAATCTCACTGTCGAGAGATATACCGCCAAACATGTAATCGATCGGTGGCATGCCTTCATTTTTTCAAATTAACTTGCCCTTAATCCTAAAATGCTTAAAATATAAATGGATGCAACAATCAAGTTGATATTCATTAGAATTGTAACTTAATTGATTAATTAATCGATTAATATTTTTATTGATATTATGGGTGACAAATTACTCCTCCGCTGATTTATTATTTCACATGTAAAAAAATACAAAATTGCCATGGCAACGTCACTTATGTCTCAGTACCAAGATGGCGGGAAAGTTTTTAAAGACGATGTCAGGGCAATAAAAGACGCCTTAGAAAAACTAAACACAACGAAAGAAAACATCAAGAAGGATCCTATTAGGTATTCTGTCGAAAAATTCTTAAATTCATGACTGACTTAAGCCAGTGCGCGGAGTTCTACTATCGATAATCAATTTGAGAAACATATAAAAAACCTGCGATTGTGAGCGTAATTTGTCATCTATAATATTAATAGGTAATCGCACATATGATATTAATAGGTAATTACACGTCCTACTTTTTAGATGAAAAATTTTCTGTCAATGGTGAGGAGTTAAGAGCAGAAGATTTTGATGAAGATCCCACAGAAGTTATTGATGGAGTACCACGAGGAGATGAAATGGAATCGCCCGCTAAAGTTCACCTTGGTTACGGAAGTAAAACTTATAATCATGTTTTCTTCCGTTTCATTATTTAGTGAACAAATAAGGCTCAAATACTCGGAATGTAACGTCTCTTTAAATCAACCTCTTCGGTCTTAAAAATAGGCAACATAAAAAAGAACATCCTAATTTAGTTTTGAAAAACACTCGAAAGCAAATATAGAATGGTACCTAAAAAACGTGGGTCTCCGAAAAATTTGGCCCAATCTCGAAATCGTGATAGGTATCTCGGTTGTTGTGTCTCCGAGTCTGGACATTTCTGTTGACTGGTCTCGGGAGTTGTGGATTTGTCGTTTTTTCTTTCCGTTTGGTCTTCATGATTCCAATTTTTCAGAGTTCATGGGTACAGGTTATAGAAATTCAGCCAAATTAGGAAATTACAAAATGCCCGTTAAATTAAGAGAAACATAAAAATAACCGCTTAAAACTTTAAAGGAAGCTTAAAATAACATAACAGAAACATGAGATGCCACGGATGGGCAAAACTGAAGAAGATTAAAACGGATTGAAATTAGGGTTTTTGGAAACTGTTCAGCCTAGCAGTTTTTCATAGTTGATCCCTGCTGCTTGCAACTTCAAAAATAATGCTCTGGAGACGTATTTGTTTGTCTGGGATCTCTGATTTTGTCATGTACATGTAATTTCTTTACTTACTTTGGCGATTGAGGGCGAGTGATTGGCAAAATTAAACAAAATGAACTGGACTGCCGTGATACAGCTCCTGTAAGACAGTGAAACAAGATAAACCAGTATTCATGTATTGGTGCGCTTAGCTTCCCCCGCTAACTTCCATTGGCTTTTTCGGTCATTTTGTTAAGCTTTATATATCGAAATTATCGGCCGTTATATTCTCGGGCTCGGAATTGATAAAAACGCTTTTAGTCTCGGTCTCGAATTATGAAACCCACTTGTGTAACCGGGGTCTCGCAAGTCTCGAAATTACCATATTATACCCCCATTATGATATGATGCTCCTCCTATATCGTCTAGTTGTCGTAAGCGACCATGATCACTTTTCAGCCGGATAATTGAACTAGTTTCCTTGTTTTAAATATCCAGTAAGCGACTTTTATTTAATTAATGAAAACAAATTGCAATATAAAAAAATTGCAGTTAAACTTCATATCACGGATAGGGAAAGGTATTGTAATGTATTAATTTTAAGTTAGTGAGCTTGCAGGATTTCGCTGAGAGTAGTTGTTAAATATGCTTCGTGTAGATAAGTAAAATCCATATACTAAGGATACTAAGGTCCTATGCGATAACAGGTATTCTAGTACACACTACTGAACTATGTCAAACGTTTTATGAAGAATTCATGGATATAGAATGCACTGTATTCTAGACTCCATTATAACCATATATTATATATTATTTCTAGGATGGAGAAAAATTCCCTACCACTGGTGTACAGTACAAGGGAGAAAGTTTTTGAGTGGAAAAAAAGGCGTGAAACAATACTTTTGGCAGTGTGCCCGCCAATGTAACAAAATACAAGGATGCAATGCGGTTGAAATGTGGTTTGCTTACAACTGGAACTGTTACTGGTGTACGAGACAAGATTTGATCCGACCTTATACCAACAAACATGATCTCGCCTACCCAGCACATGTGTGGGTGAGAAGTAAGTCACGACTTTCATTTGGTATTCTCAAACTCATGAAGTTTTCATGCAGTCAAAAGCCAATAAATGACGACCATTCGGGTCAGGTGAATGAATCTTGATAACTAATGAAACACCAGAGTTTTCATCTGAGGTGAAACATGTTTTTCATCTAGCTGAGATCAAACACTTGCATTTTAATGAGATGCTTTATTGATTAACACAACTCATGGAAACAATGCAAACACTCTCTCTTTTTTTTCTATAAGAATATATTTTATATTATAAGAATATCGAGTCTGAAATGTGCAAAATTTTAAGAATGTTCAAGAATAAACCCGAGGCTGGGATTTCGAAAAGGATGATTATTTTGAGTGCTAATGACAGTTCGATGAACGGTACATAAAAGACATGTCTATAGTACACAGGAAAAAAAAAATGAACAAGCCGTTAAAAGGATATGATAAATTCTTTCTTTTTCAATTATAATTCAAGAATAATACAAGAATATTTTCAAGCTAAAATCGGCAGAAAAATAGGAATATTCAGCCTGGCCCGAAAAAACAACATTCTTATATATTAAAAAAAAAAGGTTGTACCAGAGAAAACGTGTCACACCATAATTTCTTATTACAGATGAGAGCACGAGGCCATAGGCCGATCGAGTGCTTTCATCTGTTCTGTTTCTAATTGTTTGGAACCCGTGATAAAGCACCTCCCCTCGTTCCTGACATATCACTTCTTCACTGTTTTAACTTTTTTGTGCTTTCCAAAGCAAAGTAATAGTAATAATATTTATTTATTTATTCAATTTTATGACACTCTTATCAAGTCATTTTTACTCAGGTTTTTATTATTTATTTATTTATTTTTTTTTTTTGCGCAAATTATTGTGTAATTGTTCATAAATTTTAGTCGATGCTGCGGCTGGTTACGGCTTCCCGCCCAGCCAAAGATTTTATTTTTTACTCTGGGCATCCAGACGTTTGTACTGCCATAATAATAATAATAATAATAATAATAATAATAATAATAATAATAATAATAATAATTGAAACTTTATTTCTGTACATGTATTTGAATAATTATAAAAATAATAATAATAATACTAATTATAATTATAAACAATTTGTCGAGCTGCAGAAATGCATCAAATTTTAAGGTGTATACACCGTATTCACAAATGGCGGACACGCGGGAAAAAACTGGTGCCTAGTCATGAAAGCGAGGCGTTGGAGGATAAACAAAAATTGCAAATGAAGACTTTCTGTGAATTTCCAGAGTGTTTAGCACGGATTCCACCTAAAATAACTTTGTACGGACTTCTTTTTAAATACAGTCACGTGGGATGTCTTCTGCTTTTAATGTTTAGTAATGATTTGCTGTTTGCAATCAAAGGGGACGCGTATATCTGCAAGGAAACAGGATGATTTTGTAGGTTTTCGAGTCGGTTTCCGAAGCATCAGAAGCTTGACAGGTGGACGATGACTGGAGAAAAGCGGCAAACATGTTGGCCCAAACTTCACATTGAAACCGAGTACGAAAGCCAGCTCACTGCAATTCGGTGAAACAGAAATATAAACAAATCTTGGTGGCAAGAAAAAAGAATTAAGCGACAGATAGATGGCCTACTTGTTAACGCAAGAGACGTCTGCCGTTGAACAAAACAGTTCAAGTCGAGATGGAAAAAAGGAAGACAGGAAAGAAGAGGTGACTGAGGTTTCGATGAAGTTATGTTTGATTTTTGTTTGCCAGGACGTTATTCTCTGGTCTTTATCAATGAAGGACATCAATTATAACTATTTTTTTTATTATAAATGCAGGAGCGATCGAGTGGAGTACGCTCAAAATTTCAACTTGTTACTCGGCAGACTCGGTAAGCCAGACACATCATTTCAGCGAGTAATTTCGTATTTCTTATCGTTGGCTGTCAAGAGTTTTAACTTTATGTTCCATTATATTTTAAAGTTGAAGAATACATAAATAAATAAAATGATGGTCTTCTTAAACGGATCCAGACTCGAATTTAATTATTCGAAACAGAAGCTTGCCATGTTCAGTCCTGACACAAACATTGCCTTAAAAGTTTAACCTAGTAAAATGTAAGCTTTATACCACTTTTTTTTACCAAGAGCTCTCTGAGATAATGCCCTAAAGGAGACCAGGCAAATAGCAAGCCATAAGATTCACACACTACAGCTTCTAATTTTGATAAAATTATTTTTAATTATTTCGCAATGACAACGAAATCATGAGATTTTTGCTAAGTTCTGCCAACGTACCTCTAACAATTCGCTCCAAAGCGACGGAATTAATATGATCCAAAGGAAGTTGTAAATACAGACATACATATGTACATAGATATGTATAAAATGTCACTAACATGAATGAATGAGCCTCGTGAATGAATCTTTCACCCGCTCTCAGCTTGACCTGTTTTCAGTGGCCATATATCCGTCGCTTATTTCTCTTTTTCTCGCCACCAATATCTGTTTTTATTTCTGTTTTACAGAATTGTAGTGATCTGGCTTTCGTATTCGGTTACAGTGTGAAGCTGGGCCAACATGTTTGCCGCTTTTCTCAAGCCATCGCCCACTTGTCGTGTCCTGCTTCTGATGCTTCGGAAACCTACAAAATCATCCTGTTTCCTTGCAGATATACGCGTCCCTTTTGATTGCAAACAGCAAATCATTACTAAACATTAAAAGCAGAAGACATCCCACGTAACTGTATTTAAAAAGAAGTCCGTACAAAGTTATTTTAGGTGGAATCCGCGCTTAACACTCTGCAAGTTCACTGAAAGTCTTCATTTGCAATTTTTGTTTATCCTCCAACGCCTCGCTTTCATGACTAGGCACCAGTTTTTTCCCGCGTGTCCGCCATTTGTGAATACGGTGTATATAGTACTTAGCAAGAGCTGGTTTATGTTAAAACCTTATCTATGTTTCCTCTTCAATGATGCAATGTGTAACCGCGGCAGGGTTTACTAGATCAGTAGGGGGCTCAGTGGGAGGCAGTACATAATTTATAAACGTTCGGACTAGCACTCAGGGTTTTAAAAACTATTGGAGCCTACTCACTCAGTACCCGTAAAGGAGGAAAAATATTCAGATTTTGAAAACAATACAGGTCAAGTGACTGACGAGCGACACCCGGAATCTACTTTTATTTCCCCTTTTAACCACTTATCGCAAGGATCCAACTGACATTTACTATGAGATATAAGATCGGTCTTCCGAATGACAAACAACAAATAACAACAAACTTTATTACAACATGAATTACAGGGGGAGAGGTATCTACCGGCAAGTAGTGATAGCTAATCGCGGCAGGTAGTTACAGGGACAAGATATTAGATGGTGCAAATGCCAGAGATAAAATGAAGTTACACTTACAAATACGGCGCGAGATACAGGAAGTTACAGTTGATACAGAACTAAAGTTGCAAGGTCATTGCAATATGATCAATATTAAATGTTTTTCGTTATATCAGTAATTGATGTCGAAACATCTAACACAAACATCGACCTGATAACTAATCACGAAGGGATTGCTAAGTGCATGATTATATATCATTTTCTTCACTGTGAGCTTTTTTCCTTTTGTCGTTTCAAAGAACCTCTTCCAGAGAAGAACCAGTGTGACTGGCCCACTGGGGTATGTACCTTTCATAAGGACCCCTGTCCACCGGATATCCCGCATCGCTGCTATCAGCTTGACTATGCATGCAAGGTTCCGACAAATCACTGCTGCTGTCGCAAGTAAGCTGATGATACGCAATATAACATTTTGATAAGAAACAGGAGCATTTATATAGAGGATATTACAGGTGCACGGAGATACGAAATCTGAATGTATTTTCAACCCGACGGGGAGAAGAGAATTTTTTTAAGCCGTCATGTAATGTTCTATTTATTATATAAACCAAACCATTTCACTTTCATAGTTTTTGCTGCGAAAAGAGCGATTTATTTTGTAGCCATAGCAACGGTGATCTTTTCACATGTGAAGTTAACATGTTATCTTTTTATCTTGGTCGTGACTAAAATTTAGAGACCCCTCCAAGCTGTTGCCACGGTAACGACAAAAAGTAGCACATTAAGAGCATCACCTATATATTAAGTATTATAATTTTTATCCAAGTGGGAGATTCCTTTCGAACCATCAAACTTTGCTCTTCCTATCAAATAAATGTCAAAATGGCGCAGATTTTTCTTCCTTAATTTTACGACCGTACCGGGTAAAGTGCAAGGTCAAATTGGTAGATATGTTTGTTTGATATTAATGAACGAACGTTTTTTATAATAGTATTATTTTTTTATAGGCCATGGGGTGGTCGCTGACTAGCATCACCAAACGTCTGACGCTTTAATTTGGTGAAGTAGCTGCAACCGACATATGTTATAATACCAAAAGTAAAAAATACAAGGCTTCAAACTGACTGCAACACCGAGAGAAAATGAAGCAAAAGAATGCGAAAGGTCCTTACGTCCCTTATTCTACGTAAACACAAGCTTAAAGATAATTTTAGAAACGTTTCATAACAGTCATACAGGCGAAGATTAATTTTGATATCTTTTTAGTCAATGCTAAATCTTTTGCGACTTCTTCTTGTAGAACATGATCTAAATGACTTGGAACAGTGAAATCTGACAAAAGCATCTATAGCCGAGTCCATTTTCTCACGGTTGGCATCATTGAAAAGATAAACTTTTAAGACGGAATGCAGCAAAATTGATTAGTTTTAATTTTCAGTGGACAAAAACCTCGTACCAGTAAACAATATCGCATTCTTTTTACATTTTTCAGCAAAGAAAATTTAAAACTAAAGAAAATTTCTGATGAGAGCCCGAGAAAATAAATGTCAAATTTCACGAAATGACACCTTACACATGGAATTTTCAGTATTTTAGCTGTGTTTTCACACTCTTTGTGAATTTGACATTTATTTTCTCGGGCTCCAATGAGAAATAATCTTTGGTGTTGTTACAGATAACTAATTATATCTATAGCCCTTGAAAAATGTAAAAAAAAATGCGATATTGTTTATTCAGGTACAAGGTGTTTGACCACTGAAAATTAAAATTAAACTCTATTTCCTGATGGATTCCGTCTTAAACCATTGATTAATATTTGAAAAACTAACGCTAGAATATTTTGCACTGGTTTAAATAAAGAACAATCTATACATGCAGACTGTTTCTTTTCTTTTCTTTTTTTTTTTTCAAAGTTCAACCGCAGAATAAAGGACTGAGCTACGTTACCTTACGTCGATAATTCGCGCTCCGTTACACATTAGTCTAGCGGTTAAGTGCAAATCTGAGGAGAATTGTGCCTTTGATGATAAAAGCACGATTTTTGGCACAGAGATAATAGAGATCTTAAAAAACATTTTTTGATATAGGGCCATCCCAGATTAATCACGTGACCTCCATTACATTTATCTAAAAATGACGTCATCGGGGCGATCTTTTTGCTTCATTGCAAGTAGAAATAGAGTAGTATCACGCCCACTTTTTCATAAAATCCTTATTTTTCCGCTCCCATACATCTAAAAATAACGATATTTTTGGAATGGTAGCTGTAAATCACCGATGGTGCTATATTTCAGTTTTTATCCTTCGGGAAAACATAGAAGTAACGTCGTGATAGTCAAAATGGTCTTGAGGCAAAACATCACTCGCTCATAGAGAAGAGTCTTGGCCATTTCAATATTATGCGCTATAAATGAAAATAAAAGAAAGCGTTATGTGAATTTCGCACTCAGGGAAATTTCGTAGCGTTTAAGTGAAGTCCATCTCGACCGCTGTCCCTAAGATTACATTCAATGCTTTGGGAGAATAATTCAGTCACTACCAGCAATGTAAGTATTAAGTTTTATCTTATTAAACTGAGTTTAAAATTAGATTAGATTGTTTCTTTCATAGCCAAGAGATAAAGTTAAATTGAGTTGACTTTTTTTAAATAGAAAGTTATATATCGCTTACTCCAACACGTGCTATTTAACTTCGGTAGGAAAGTTAACAGCAACAACAACTTGACGGCTTTTTATCTCAAGATATTTATGATTGCTTGTCAGTTTGAGCTTAAGTTTCGTTTGCTTCGTTCAAAGTTAAAGCAAAATGTTTCTGTTAGCCTGTTATTAGCGAAAAGTTTTTCAGTCGGAGAACGTTTTTTAGTATTAGTTTAACAATCCTGGCTTTAACTGTTAAAGTGAATTAAACAATTAAATAAAATACCTAACCAAATTTTTCTTTGCGAGAAAAAAGAATTGGAACGTGAGCATATATAAACTCACTTATTTAGTTTGTTATTGGTTGGGAACATTTCCTAGTGTTGTGTAGTCTAGTATTTATACATTGAATAGCGGAAACAATTTTGTATATGATATATATTTTCATAATTTTAAAGAACATGGTTACATATTCAAAAAAGGTATACTTTCAATCTTTTTAATATTTCGTGAATTTCGGCTTTTCAGGTGAAAAAAAAAACTCTTCACTGCAAGCCGCCATAATTTTGATAGTAAAATGTAGCTATGGCAAAAGTTTACAAGGTTATCAATGACCCTTTACAACCTGCAACGGAAGCTTCTGATACGTCGTGTTTACCAGTAGATTGGAACAAGTGTATTTTGTGTCAGACAGACACATCCGAAATCCTGTCTTGTCCGACTGATTCTAAGCGTATCACGAAAGGAGCAGGTTATAAGACTGTGGCAGAAAATCTTCAAGCTTTTGAGAAAATTGGTTCTTTACCTAAAACAATAAATCTGTGCCGATTAAATGAAGGAGAAGGAATCGAAGCGAGTTTCCAGCAACATAAAGCCAAATGGAATGACTCGTGTAGACTGAAGTTCAACAAGACAAAACTCCAACGAGCAGAGAAGAGAAAAGCAGCTCCAGATGATAGTTCAAGTTCAAAAAGCCCAAGAAAATACACGCGTAGAAGCCTTGAAAAGTTACCAAACCCTATTCATCAATGCTTCTTCTGTGGTAAGCAAGCTGAAGGTGAAGACTCCTTGCACAGAGCATCGACACTTGAGCTTAATGCCCGAGTTCGTCACTGCGCTTTACAGTTACAGGACAAACCTCTATTAGCCAAACTGAGTGCTGGAGACATGGTAGCTCAAGATGCTGAATATCATGTCAAATGCCTTGTTTCCCTTTATAACAGAGCACGAGGAACCGAAACATATAGTGCAGAAAGTGATGCGGATGCCGTTAATCACGGCATTGCTTTTGCTGAACTTGTTTCTTATATAGAAGATGCAAGAATGGACAATCTGGTAGCCCCAATTTTCAAATTGTCTGACCTAGTCAGTCTATACAGCAACAGGCTTAAACAACTTGGAACAGAAGTAGCGGGACGCATCCATTCAACTAAACTCAAGATTAGAGTGTTGAGCTACTTTTCAGAAATGGAAGCTCATACCCAAGGCCGTGAAGTTATTCTGGCTTTCAACGGGGATGTTGGTGCCGCACTGAGAAAAGCATGTGAACATGACGCTGATGGGGATGCTGTTCATCTTGCTAGGGCTGCTACTATAGTTAGAAGAGATATGTTCAGTAAGAACTACTACTTGCCACTACTTGCCAGGAACAGTCTGTGCCTAATTCACTGCTAGCACTGGTTACCATGGTACTTAATGGACCAAATATCAAATCACGTTCCTCCAATGTGTCTCAGGCTGCCCTCTCTCTGTCTCAGCTTCTTCTATACAACAGCGTGAAGCGCTACAAGGAAAATGATACAGATATTGTCCGACACAGCCAACAACGAGAAGCACCTCTACCAGTCTATTTAGGTGTGATGCTTCATACAAAGACCAGGAAACGTGAACTTGTGGACGCTCTTTTTAATCTTGGCTTGTGTATATCGTATGACCGTGTATTAAAAATCTCCACTGAGCTGGGAAACAACATTTGTTACTACTATCAGCAGAAAAAGGTTGTTTGTCCCCCTCGACTGAAAGGTGGTATTTTCACCACCGCTGCAGTAGACAACATTGACCACAATCCCAGCTCAACTAGCTCTCACGACTCATTTCATGGAACTGGGATATCCCTCTTTCAGCACCCCACTGAGAAAGACAATGACGAAAACAGTGGAGTTCAGCTGCCTGCTGACGCAATTCAGGACAATATACGTGCACAAAAGAAGGCATTAATGCTACCAGAGTTTTACACAACGGTGCCTCCTGTCGCTTTGCGTAGGGACGACCCACCCATCCCACAGCTTCAAGGGCCTAACAAAGGAGAGTGCCAGCGCATTCCTGAAGAAACAGTGAAGGAATACCGGTACAGTTGGCAAAAATCTTTTTTTTTTTTGGACATTGCTTTCCTAGGTGACTGTAACTGCAGTATTAATAACTACAAAACTGATATTTTATTAGTACAATTTACAAGTGGTTGCAAGAGGTAAGTCGAGTAGTAACTAATGAGACCGTAAAAGATGCTGATGCCGTTTCCTGGTCTGCATACCATGCAAGTCTGCAACCATCTAGTAAATCATCCGAATGCTGCGTCACAGCAACCTCTCTACTGCCTCTTTTTCATGATCAAGCCCACTCCGTAGCCATGATTCGCCACTCAATGGACGTTGCTAGCAAAGCAGTGCAGAGTTTAAATCCTGGTCAGGTGGCCATTATCACTGCAGATCAACCTCTATACACAATTGCAAAGCAAATCCAGTGGAACTGGCCAGGAACCCATGGTGAGGATAAGTTTGTGGTGATGTTTGGGGGACTGCACATTGAAATGGCAGCTCTGAAGGCCATACGAAATCTCTTAGACGGCAGTGGATGGGGAAGTGCACTAGTACAAGCCGGTGTTGCTACGCCTGGGACGGCTGATTCATTTTGTCGCGTTACTCATGTAACACGCACTAGAAGAGCCCATCAGATCACGGCTGGCAGTCTGTTTGTACTTCTTGGAAAGGCTTATTCTCAGTATCGTGTCAGTCTGAGCGACGACCAGAATCCGCTGTCATTAGAAGAGTGGTGTTCGCACAGTGCAGAACTTTATCCACAGTTCAAGTTCTGGTTGCTTATCCTGCAGATGCAATTGGCCGTATTGATCTACATTAGAGCTATTAGAGAAGCTGACTTCGAGCTGTACGTTGACGCACTCACGCAAATTGTTCCGTGGTTCTTTGCTCTAGACCAAATTCACTACGCTAGATGGATCCCTGTTCATTTACGGGACATGGTTACACTGAAAGACGTTCATCCAACTGTTTTTGCTGAGTTCATGAAAGGAAATTTTGTTTTAAAGAAGACAGAACGCAGATTCTCGGCCATAGCAATTGATCAAGCGCATGAACAGAACAATGCTTCTGTGAAAGATGACGGAGGAGCTGTTGGCTTAACGGAAAATCCGGCTGCATTGCGGCGGTGGATGGTATCTGGACCAGAGATGGCCAGAGTTATTGAAGAGTTTGAAGCATCAACAGAGAAGAGAAAATGTTTAGATTTCCGTCATCATGAGGAGGCCAAACACGTGTAGAAAAAATTTGCACAAAATGTTGAAGATCTCGCCAAAGCCATCGAAGAAATGGGAAATCCATTCACCGAGAACAGCAACGATCTTCTTGTTCTGGACAGTAGAGACCTTGCAGATCCAGCCATTATTGATTCTGTTCGTAAAATTGAGAAATTGGGACAAGAGCAGTATGACATCTATGTAGGAGAGAGGCTAGTCGATCAAACAAAGTCCGTCTGGGAGCCTATCAAGAAGAACAATTTGGCACTATTTAGCCGACCTCCAATCCGAGAAAAGACAAAGTCGCAGCTTCAGCCTGCTTCCCTGAAAAATGACTGCTCCCTCTTTTCACGTCTTTACGTTGCATCTCAGGTCCGCAATGGCAATCTTGATTAATTTTTCGAACATGAGAATCAGGCATACCCTCCAGCATTATCACAAAATGGCAAGCTGAGAACCGGTACTAAGTCTGACCTTGTTAGTTGTCTGGAAGAACTGGTTAATTCCCGCGAGAATGCCACTCATCCCAGTGTGGAAGTTATCATCCTCGATGGCTCTGTTATTGTAAACATGCTTCGACCAGGTTCAGCAAAAACTTTCTTGGATTATACTTCGCAAGTTTTTCTTCCATACGTAGCGTCCCAGCTGCAGCAAGCAAGTAGAATTGACATCGTTTGGGATGAGTACCGCCCTGACAGTTTGAAAGCTGAAACGAGGGTTAAGAGAGGAAAGGGAGTTCGAAGACGCGTAGAGGCTTCAACACCAATTCCAGGAAACTGGCAAGAGTTTTTGCGCACTGATGAAAACAAAGTAGAACTGTTTCGTTTTCTAGCAAATAGAGTGCCATGCATCGAAACCGAAAAGCAAGTTCTCAGCACTATTCAGTCTGGTATAGTTTGCAATCAGTCAAGAAATGTTTTGAGGCTTACCCCATGTACACACGAAGAAGCAGATACCAGGATCATCTTGCACTTGGAGGACGCTGTCACTGAAGGATTTAACAAAATATCCATTCGTACCGTTGACACCGATATAGTGGTTTTGGCAGTGGCAGCAGCACAGCGCCACGGAAACACTGAAATCTGGATCGCTTTTGGTACAGGAAAGAGTTTCCGCTTTTTGCCCGCTCATGAAATGGCTAGAGTACTGCGACCAGACCGATGTACTGCCTTGCCGATGTTCCACGCCTTTACTGGGTGTGACACTGTTTCATTTTTTGGAGGAAGAGGTAAACGAACTGCCTGGGACACGTGGAGATCCTACAACAATATCACGTCGATATTCGTGTCTTTGGCAAACACCCCAGAGTCTGTGGAGAGCTCAGTTACATCACTGGAGCGATTTGTGATTTTGCTGTATGATCGCACCAGCAGCCTAGAAGACATCAATCAGGCCAGGAAACGCCTCTTTGCGCAAAAAGGGAGGTCGATCGAAAACATTCCACCGCCGAAAGCAGCCCTTGTACAGCACATCAAGCGGGCAGTCTATCAAGCTGGTTATTGCTGGGCACAAGCGACGACTTCAAGCCCTGATCTCCCATGCCCTAGTGAATGGGGCTGGAAAAGAAAGGAACCATGCGGCTGGGAAGCCAACTGGACCTCACTACCAGAAGCAACGGTGGCCTGCAGAGAACTTTTGAGGTGTGGTTGCAAGAAACGTTGCAAAAAGAACTGCAAATGCTCAAAGGCTGCTCTGCAGTGCACAGCTCTATGTCAATGTGGTGGACAATGCACTGAAAACTAGGATTTTTCATGGAGAAACAGCAGTGAATTCTATGCTTTCTACGCTTTCTATTACATGTAGCTTTTATTCATGGTAGTAAGGATTTCTTAGAACGAAAGTCGTTTTTTTCCATTTCTAAATTGGTGTTTTTAAAACAGCAGGAAACCAGTTTTTCTATACGAATCTGTCCCTATGTTCGTACCAAGCTCTATAATCGAACATTTGCAATAGTTTTTTCCACACCATCATGTTGCACTTTTGTCATGTGTATGATAATTTGGTATAAGAGAACCAAATTCTGTATTATTCTTACTTTTACCCCATGCTCACACCTCATTTAGAGCTTACATGACGTTTTTAAGTAATAGGGTTGTTGCCATGACAACAGTAAACGGCTGCGATGTGAGTATTGTGATGAGGACACAATAAATACGGTGTAAGAAGCATCCTGACCTTAAAGTATAATTTATTTCGTTAACTGCTATAGATTTATTAATGGCAAATGTAAAAAGGCAACGCCCTTTTTAAAAAACGTCGCCATGTTGGTCACGTGACTTATCTGCGATGGCTCTATATCTAAATTTTTTGAAAAAGATATGAGCTGCAAGTGTGTTAAGTTTCATTCTTTTATCATAAAAGGCACAATTTTTACTCCCAACTGCTGGACTACATAAGCTTCTCTACACTTCTCCGCCAACTGCTATCTTGAAAAGTCTGATTACCGTATTTATTCGAATAAGCGCCTAGCCTCGAATAAGCGCCCACCCCTTCTCCTCCCAATCAAACTCAAATAAGTGCTCACCGCCACCCCACCCACTTGAGTGAATAAATTCTAATAATAGACTTCCCCGAGGACAGCGTTTCCTTCAGCATATTTCACAGAAACCTTGCTTAGTTACTTCTTCGCGTTTTGTTATTAGCATTAATTATTTTGTTGCAAAATAAACATACTTCACTTACTCAAAATGGTGAAAATTTAATAAGCGCCCAGCCTCGAATAAGCGCCCACTCTCAAGGTCCAAAAATTTAATAAGCGCCCAGGGCGGTTAATCGAATAAATACGGTAGATTCAGTTTTTTACTGGGATGGGACATTAACCCATCGCCCAATCCCCAACCTAGAGGGTCAGGCGTTGCAATTCGTCTGGCCTTTCACCTAAAACCTACCCAGCACAGTTGAACATACCAGGAGCCAAGGTCCCAACTATTTTAGTTTCCAGCATCACTAAGACACCGGTCATTATTTATCGCCTGGGGGAGGATTTTTGGCTAAACAAGACGAAATTTAGCCGATCCCCCCTTTGAATGTTACATCACTGAAGTGATCCCCCCTAATAACTTTTGATGACTCTCGCCGATCCCCCCTCCCCCACATGTCTTCATTTTCCAAGCAAATTTGAGTGGTTTTCCCCTCTGATTCCTTCCAAAGTTTTCAGCGATCCCCCCTTTGGGTTCTCAGTTAAGACTGATCCCCCTTTTGTTCTCCCAAAAATCAAGTGATCCCCCCCCGCCTGGCGATGAATAATAACCGGTACCACCCCACCACTTTAAGCCTCAACATTTATAGAGTGTATAAAGGATTTAAAGCATGGACTGTATATAATATATGCGCTCTTGATAAATTCCATTTCTAATAATTATCAATCATTGTCTGTGATTAGTGCTAAAAATATTTACTGTATATTACACTATTAGGAATCGATGACGCCTTCAAAGTGGCGGCAAAGATGAGCTTGCGGAAAATCCTTAAAAGAAAACAAAACTCCGTGAGATCAGGAAGAGCACGTATTATAGTCGGCGGTCGCTTCTCTGGAAAAAAATCTTGCTTGATCGCAGGTTAAAAACATGTAGGACATGTAAGTTAACTTACACACAATGTTAGTCGGAAATACGAGTACAATGAATAGAGTGCAATGAAAGGGAAACCCCATATTCGAGTTGAGAAATTCTCAAAATAATTAATGAGCGGATAGAAACAGCTGAAAACAATTCTTATGGATAAAACTAGCGTGAATCATCTACTTATTTCCTTTTGCTATTAGAATGAACAGTAAACAAGTAAAGGGATAACGAGGTCAACCGTATAATACAAATTTGCGTTTGTCATTATCCCTAAACGTGATTCAAAATCTCTCTATTTTCTTTTTTATTTATCTTTTATCCACTCTTCTGATTTCTCACATATGTGATCTTTAGACGGAGTATTGGCTTGAAAGATTTAAAGCGTCTCTTGAAACTCTCCAACTTGATTGTTGAAAAGTATTGTGCCCTAAATACTAAAAAAAAAAATTAAGCGATATGTCAACTGTATGCTTTTAAAAACTGATAGTACAGCCCTAAAAAGATTTTCTGGAAGGAACATTAAGTTGTTTCGATACAGTTTTTCACAGGCCATGCTGATATTTTTCAATCACCTGAAAATGTAGTTTTAAGTATAATCGATATTACTATGACAACAATAAACAAAAATCTTTGAAATTGGTAAAAAGCCGAATTTTGTGTGATCTAGACCAGCTACTGAAAATCCAGCACTAGGAACTTAAAGTTTGGTGTTCAACAAAAGATCTCCGTAAGAAGTAAAAAATTCTGTATGTTTGAATTTTTGTTTATTGTTGTCATAGTAACATCGATTTTACTAAACCCACGTTTTGACAAATTTCAATCTATATTTAATCACTGGTGAAAATTGTATAGCGATCAGACAAGGATAAAATCACTTTTAAAGTGATTGAAAAATATCGGTATGGCCTCTGAAAAACCTTAAAAAAAACCTCGAAACACCTTAAAAGCGTGAATATCTAGGGCGGAGTTTCAGGACCGATGAGCCCTTGCCTCTGTTTGCAGCATTCCCAGAAAAGGAAATTGAAGCTCTTTTATTGCTGAAAGTCAAGTGAATTTTTGCGTCCGTTTTGTAACCATTAATTTATCAGGTATTTGTCATAACTGCAAGTTTTATGAGAAGTTGAAGGCCAACTAATAACTACCTTATCGAACCTTATATCGCGGTCTACGTAACACTAATCGCTTAAATGAAGAACCTATTGCCTGAAATCCTTCATAAAAAGCCGATACGTCGTAAATTTCATTTTCTTTAGCGCACGTTGTATCAATAATCTTGTTTTCCTGTTTTCTACGAATATCGCCTGATTCACTATTTGTTGCACTCGTTGTCGCTTCACCATGGCGTCTGTAACAAGTCAATGACTAAGCTGATTCAGTCTATGGGTCAAACTGCTTAATTACAAAAATTGGCTTGACATTGAAGTACAAGGTCAGTTAATTGACTTATGACGTCTGAAAAGGTTAAATCAAGGGCAGTGATGGCAAATACCACATTTGCGCTCGAATTTACAACCCCATGTAGACGGGTAGGCAAATACGGTATTTAACATCTTTGCCTTTTATTCCCTCCTCTTTTGCACTTTTTTGGAGCACATATTCCCAGCAAATTTAATTGTGTAAGTCTAGTTTTCGTGCGTAACTGTTTGGGGTGAACGCGAGTTTTTGGCATATTGGAAATATACCAATATATGCTCCGATCAGTATTCATTTCAACCTCGCGTCAATGGTTCTTTAACAAGAGTATTTAGAACAATATTGATCTGGGTAATAAAGTAAAAAAGTGTGGTGGCTCTAACAGAATTATACCTGCTTTTTGCGGGGATGATTTTTATAGGTCATGCATACTGCCCTATTCAAAGAAGAAGCTGCAGTTAACTTTTAACACTCAAAGTTCTATCGCACGAAATTTTTAACCTTGCATGAATAGCACTCAACCGTGTAGAAATGAACAAAGAACTGCGCGGTATTTACGAAAGTTGTTTTTTTTTATCAGTAATCATTTTTATTCCAAATACGTACAGACTTGAAACCACTGACTTTTAGCCCCTAGGGTGGGAAATTTTTGAAGGAAATCTACTGTCTCCATCGTGCAGTATTTCATTTGAAGGTCTTTGTAGAAAAATAACATTATGTCCAAGAAATGCCTATTAGTAAGTGGTATTGGGGTATGGAAACTGACCTGAAGGACGCAGGGTGGTGGTATCATGGTCAGACCACCATAAGGCAAAAAAAAGCACTAGATTTTAGCTATTTCTTAGAACATCCATCAAAACTTTTGATTTTGCTTTATTTTGAATGGCCCAATGTATGTTCCAAATGAAATTAGCCAGTCATTTCAACCTCGTATCAATGGCTTTTGAAATTATATAGAATATTGATGGGGTTAATGAACTGAAAAAAAAAAACGAACGTGTGGTGAGTATAATAAAATCACCCGACTGCTTTTTTTGTACGGATGATTTTCACAAAACCTGTATCCCTTATCCAAAGAGGAAGTTAACTTTCGTCAAAGTTCTATTACACGATAATTTGAACGCTTGTATACATAGCACTCATTTTGCACTCACCATGTAAAACGAACAAAGAATTTGCGGTAACTCTGAGGAAATCAGGACGTTTTGCAGCATTTTTGCAGGGTTGAATATCCTTAATTCAAAACAAGTTCACTTTCAAAGCTCAAAGTTCGATCTATTGCACGAATTCCACCCTTGCATGAATGCCACTCAACCGTGTCACATGAAACTGTCAATGAGCGCATTCGTATGGAAAACCCGGTAATTCCGGGGAGAATTCAAATGGAACGGTTCATCCCAGTGGAACTTTTCCAAAAACAAATTGAAACAAAGTTAACAAAGTGAAAACAAAGTTAACTTTTTCCCGTTTTTACCGAAACGACATAAGTTTTTGTACCATTTATCTGGTTAACCAGTGCCAGGCTTCCTCTTGAGGCGGAAGGTGATTTGTTTTAACCCCAGCCTACTCGTTATCGGGTGTTTTGCAACTGATACCACTCTAACTCTTTTCGGAAAAGTTTTCAAGTCCAGTACAATTTGTCAGAATTTTTTTTTCCTTACAAATGGTAAGCGCTCAATGTTTCATGACCTTGCATGCCTAACACTTAAAATATGTCAGATCAATGCATTGATAATTGATGATAATAAAGATAAGATAATAAACATATTAAGTTGCCGAGGTAACTTGTGTTTTAGAAATCAATAAAGTTTGCAGCACTTACTGCAGCTTTGTCACTTGTCTTTTACAACAATAGGGTGTACACCAAGATAACAAGAACAGTACCATTGCGCAATGGCTCGTCTTTTGCAGCTTCTTGTTGCAGGAATGATTCTCACAATTTATGCATCCCATATCCCTAAAGTAAGTTAACTTTTACCTATCTTGCGAAACTTTTACAAACAGGTTGTTCCAAATGTTTATTTTACAACTAAATTATTTACAGAAATGCAAAAGGCGTTTTTTTTTTCAGAATCATTATTTTTTAGTGTATATTAATATTTTCTTATTACTTACTCATTGTAACAGACTAGCCTTAACAAAATGCTTAGTACTGGGAAAGCTTAAAGGAATGGCCTCAACGTCTCGACGTGGTCATCCTTTCTGGCAAGGCTCTTTCATTGATGTTAAACTGAACTAACATTTTCCTAATCAAAAACCAATGAAAGAAATCATTGCGGCAATGAGAGGTCAGAAAACAACTCTCAGTTTTCATCACTTACATTGCATTTAAGACGAAAAATCCAAGGTACGTGTTGAAGTTGTTTGGTAGCTTCAATCGATGCTTATCAATACCTTTTGCCGCCCCTCCATATCAAAAGAATGAAATCTCATAACAAGAGTATTGGCTAACACCCTGATTTAATAAGGCACGGCTTATAAAGTGTGCGATTCAAATGGATTAATTTTCTTCGAATTTTTGTACTTAACAGTGGTCACATTGCTTCATTTATGCAAACTTTCAACCGGTATTAAAGAACTGCACGAAAAGTACAAAGTGTAATTGTCTGGTACAGATCCCTCACGACGAGCAGGGACAGGACCTATGCTAGATTGGCTACCCGCTTCCTTAACAGCAGCAACCACATTTAAATCACAGAAGATCCTTTTTAAAGCCAGAGCACTGGGTTCAAATTTACTCCAACCAAAAGGAGATTACGTACATCCCACCTTCCAATATTACAACGCCAGTATTGAAACCCGCCCTCCCCAGTTACACAATTTTCTCTGTTTCTCTGCCGTCCTCCCACCACTGACATTTTATGGGCCTCTGTACCGCCACCGAAATGATCCCCACCATCGAAATGATCCCCGCAACCGAAATGACCCCCAATCACCACCGAAATGATCCCCACCACCGAAATGATACCTATTCGCAATCGAAATGATCCCGTCATAAATTTTCGGAACCTTGGCTTAAATGGACTTGGGACTTTGCTATCTATTCCAAATTCTTCGTTTCTTCATGCAAACACGATTCTTAACAGAGGAAAATAGAGAAAGCAATTAGACTGATAACAGTTCTATACACTGATTTTATTTTCAAAATTTTAACATTTTTTTAAGGAACCACCTAAATCCGCCTTGAACAGGGAACAGGTTTATCATAATTATAACGTGATAACGAGCAGATTACAACTAGTTTTGCGTTAAAAACTTGACAGTGTTAGAGCATGCTGCCGGGCTATAAAATGTCAGCACATTTTGTCACACTATTCTTTTATGTCAGAAAGAAATCCACAGATATAAATGTCGGCTCACTCCATGACATCAGGGTGAGTTTCCATGTACTGGCAAAGGCCGCACACAGTCAGCACAGCAGAAAAATAATTGTGAATGACAGAATAATTTTCATGATGTTAATGATTTGAGATGACAACTACAGCAGCTAGTGCAAGTACCGAAATTAATTGGAAAGCACGTGTTGTAATGTGAGCCTGTAACTGACGTCATCACTGTCGTCATGACATCATCAGGAAGACATAACCTGATTGCAAAATTTGACTTATTTTGCTTTAACACAATTTTATTAAAAAGATTTTCTTGCAAAAATATTTTTAAAAAATTGGAAGAAATAGAAGACATAAGTGAATTGCATCTTTTGAACAAGTATTGTCTAGTGTTAGACCAAAAAAAAAAACAATTTACTGCAAAATAAAGTGCGGTAAAAGGTAAATTGCACACCGTAAAAAAGATGCAATATAAATAAATAAAAAGCAGGCACTAAATTGTTGTCCAGTTTTTCTAGTCCTCTTAATTCCATTCCCGATATTCCGGGGATCATTTCGGTGGTGACCGCCGGTATCATTTCGGTGGTGGGGATCATTTCGGTGGTGATTGGGGGTCATTTCGGTGGCGGGGATCATTTCGATGGTGGGGATCATTTCGGTGGCGGTACAGCCTCCCCCCGAGCTATGAGAGGTTCTGCGATATACGTATTTTTAGTTATCTTTTTCACAAAGCCAATTGAAAATGTTTTCGCTTCACTTGAATTCCAAAAATAATGGTCTAGTTTCGTCTGTTCCAACGGATGGCTAAGATGGACATGGATTGAAACTTGAAAAAGTTGGAGAATAACTGCACCTGAGCTCCGATTTTTTTTAAAACAAAAAATGAATAAATAAATCCAGTAAGAAAATTAGTTACCGATTTATTCATTTATTTATCAGATAAAAAAGTATCCTATCAATGGCGAGAAGTTTGGAGCAGACGATTTTGATGAAGATCCCAGAGAAATTATCGACAGAGAGGTGAAAAGTGATGAAATAGACGAGCCTGTACTCTCAAAGCCTGATGGTATAAACATCTCTTGTTTATCTGTTACTTTTTTCCTTGTGTAGTCACATTGTGTGTTTCATATAGGAGTGGTGACTTGTTACGTATAAGCCCGCTTCTGGATTTGTTTCAGTCTAAGTTTATTTGCTATCGAATTACGCTCAAGAAATAATAGCAATGTTTCTAGTTTCCAGCACAAAATTTATACTTAAACAGTAGGACCTATGTACAAGTCTCTCAGTGGTTTTATAACGGCTATTGTTACATTTTTGGTCAAAAATTGTTATATTTCGGGTTTATGTTACGTTTCGCGTTAGTTGTTACATTTTGTGTTGTACATTGGGCCTGCTTTCGGTGCTTCAATTTATTGTCAAAAATAAACTTTCCTTCAAAGAAAAAGTATAAATAAAGAAAGGTGTAAGATTGTTATTTATTCTTTTTGTTGAACATTTCCGAGTTGCCCCAAGCCTCGGTTATTTTAATCCTCGTGCAAATGAAACTCAATTAAGGTCATTTGCACCATGACGACTTTTTGCTAAACTAAGATCAGAATTCATCTAGTTTTTTTCTTGAAGATGTAGATATTAGTAATCCTATAGTGAGGTTTAGAAAATAAAAGCCCTAATATGCACAAGAAAGCAAAACCCTGAAGGATGCTGGTGGTGGTGGTGGTAGTAGTAGTAGTAGTAGTAAAAAGACGCCATCGTGCAAATGGCCCATTTTTACACTCAATAGCCTCGTTTCATTGTGAAAACAATGATTTTTGACAATCGGGCATGGCCTGTTAATTCACCAATTAGCATAGAGATGATAGATACACTTCTGCAGTTTCACATCTTTTGCTATTCCACTTTTAAGTCCAAATAGTAGTGGTCCATCTTCTCCCTTTTCTTTCACTGGCAGGCTTCGTGGACAATGAAGTGCACCCTTCCGTGCTCTTATAGCACGACAATATCAGGTCTATTGTGGTCTAAATGGAAATCTGTCTGAATTCTGAAATCCCACAGTAACATCATTGGGCCATTTTCTATCACTGCCTCTGGAGAATAGTCACACAAGTATGATGATGATGATGGTGATGATGAGGATGATGATGATGATGATGATGATGATTCGAGTAAATTCACGCCTTTTTTAACGTGATATTTCAATTATTCAACGGCTTAGTACTTTAGTATTTAGTATTTGAGGATTTTAGTATTTAAGTTTCATAGAGCCACAAGGGAGACTACAGTCTGACTGTAATTATGCACCCTGTTGAAATAAGTAAAGTGTAATTATTACCGTTTCTACTATTGTTATTACTATCGTATGGCACTTTGTTTTTAGAATGGATAAGACATAACAACAGTTGGTGTACACTTAAGGAGCGGCAGTTTTTAAGAGGAGAAGTTGGCGCGGTGCAAACCTTCCAGCAGTGCCGAGCTCAATGTGATCACACAAAAGGATGCAAGGCGATGGAATTGTAGCACGCTTACAACTGGAACTGTTATTGGTGTACAAACCCTGATTTGATCGAACCTTAAACTGGAACATACCCTTGCATACCCTCCATTTGTGTGGGTAAAAACAAGTAAGTATTCAGTATTTTTCGCTATTGAACTTCTTTTACTTTTCACTATTCTAGTGACTAAAAATAACGCATTTCCTAGAATGGACAAAACATCCCTTCAGCTGGTGTACAACTCAAGGGCGAACGCTTTTGAGTGGAGAAGTTGAACAAACCTTCGAAGAGTGCGCTGCCCGGTGTGACCAAACAGAAGGATGCAACGCGATTGAGTTGTGACACGCTTATAACTGGAACTGTTATTGGTGCACGGACACTGCTTCAATCGAACCTTATACCTATACAAACCATCTTGCCTATCCTGCACATGTGTGGGTGCGAAGTAAGTAACAGCTACAGCTGTATATCATTCATGATTTACAAGATTTGTTTTGCCAAAGGGGTTGTAGGGTTGTTTTTAGTGTCAAATACTGTGCTTAGATAGGCATGCTACCAATAGTGCATTCGGAGCACTCGGGACAATCCCCTAGGGGGAGGGGACGGTAATAGCCGGATCCCAACTACATGGCCTGGTGTAGGGAAATATTAGAAGCCCGGGTCTTAACTGGAAGGTCTGGGTAATGGCACAGTAGCTAGAACACCAGATTTGAAGTCAGTATGGTCAGTGATTTTTCTTCGAAAATTGAAAAAAGTTATTGACACTAGAATTTGGGTTAAGACGATTAAAGCGTACCTTGTCCATCTGAAGCCAGAGGTGGATGCGTTATTCCAGCGGCCAAAGGATGCAAGTATGAGGTTCAGTCCAGAAGAGGATAGCATCTTGTTCTAGAGGAACGTTTTAGGCCACAACACCGTGGAAACTATGCTGAAGAACATGACCCAGAGAGCCGGGATCCAGCCATATTTCACGAACCACTCTCTCAGGCCCACAACAGTCACCGTTCTTTCTTCAGTGAACGTGGAGACACTGCAAATTAAAGCAGTGACTGGCCTAAAAGCGACGCAAGCATCGACAGTTACCGTGAAAGGCCAACCCTACGTCAATTCCAGAGCAAGCTGCGCCGTCTTCCTCAACTTGTGGGTCAACCAAAGCAGTCCCAAGCACTCCAGGTGAAGAAGTAGCTGTTCCAACAACAGCAACCAACATTTCCACCATTCAAGACGAACAAAACGTCTTCATTGCCAACGGATTAAACCCAAGTGCGATTTTACCATCGGGTAGCTTTCAAGGATGCTCCTTACGTTGAATATTAACATCAACAAGTAATTGTTAGCCCTTGCAGCTATTTCCTTTGACTTTGTTTTTGTAAAGAGCTGTTTTACAGCAAATCGAGGAACAACTGAGAGGTCTTTCTGACTATTCTCCGCTTGTTTGAAACTTTGACACGAAATAAAAGAAGACGGTTTTGAAATGTTTATCATGTGATCATTTGCTCGTTCGTGAGACCCCCACATAGCGCATGTGCTTGACGCTTATTGAGAAATTAAACAGCAAATTTTAAAGTGTTGATTGGCGATTCCTCTGTTGTTCAGCTTTCCAATTATACTAAAACAATTATTCGCCTCAGGATCAGTTAATATTGTTGAATAATCCCCTCGACTTCGTCTCGGGCATTATTCAACAATGTTGACTTCGCCTTCGGCGAATAATTGTCAAATGATAATAAATAGAATAAAAACAGATGTACATACAGAATTAAATAATGAATAAATAATAAATAGTATATAAATTAAGTTAGCCTGCTTTCCATGGATGCCGAGTGCATATTATTTGAAGAATTCCTTGCAGCCAGATTTAAAAAAGGGTATGGATTCTGCCTCCGAAGAGTCGAAGGCAAACTGTTCCATAAGACCACCCCGTTATCAACGAAAACTATTTTTAAGATAATTGGTACGGGGGAGAGGGACATCAAATTTATTAGAGGAATCTCTTAAGAAATAATTCGAAACACGATTAACAAATCTATCCTGTAAATATTCAGGTGCTAAAACGTGAGTACATTTGTAAACCATATGCATGTTTACTCAGTGTGTGGAGTTCCCGACGAGGAGCAAGTTGAGTCCAATTTAACTGCTGAAAAAGTGGCTCGACTTCAGCGTCGTCGTCAGTGTGAGTCAAAATCCTGGCAGCGCGATTTTGGAGTTTCTGCATCTTCGTAAAATTAGTTGCCCTACCATTATTCTACACTATGTCACAATAATCAAACTGTGGCTGGATTATCGAATTGTACGCGCAAATTGAGGTTACCGGAGGAACGAAAGGACGACAGCGCTTTCGGGCACCTATGCCCGACGCTACTTTTTTAAAGAGATTTCAGTAATGTGTGTATTTCAGGAAAGATGCGCGTCGACCTGGACCCCAAGAGATTTGGTAGAGGCAACTTGAGAATTATCAATCGCAAGAGCAGGAGTTAACCTTTGCCGAGACCCAATCACTGTGAATTCAGTTTTGGATTTGTTTAAACACATTTAATCCAAAATCCCTTTCTAGAGGGTCGTTGTCATAGTGATAATTCGATACTCTTGCGTTACCTCGTGCGTTCAGTGCCATCCTGTAATTTCCTTCGCAATATTCCTTCGCAATAAATGTGCGCGCGTGTCACACGAGACGGCACAATTAATTTGTACTTAAAATAGCACATTTCGCCACTTCGATGGAATAGACCCCATTACTGAAAAGGTATCCAAGTAAGGTCCCCTAGATCAGCACGGTCTCACTTACGATCACAGACCTTGTCTTTACTGCTGAGGGGGGTGCAAAGCACCCCTTTAATCGCCAGCTCCACCGTACATATGTGGTAGCTGTTGGCTTGGAACCGCAAGCAGTTCTCGTCAAGCGTATGGAGATGGGATCAGCTTTTTACCGATCGGTGTGCCACAAAATTTGTAAACAAATTCGACTCTTAATACCAACACCGTGGTATTAGTCCGTACCACGGAGCTGGTAAACTGAAGTATGCTTCTGTGCTTTCTTTGTGTTGTTTACGGTCTCCTACCCCGATCATGGCTCCTGAATTAATTTTTTGCGACTGATCTAGGATCTAATTTGAAGGGGTTCAAATAAACGACTGCCACATGCCTACTGCATGTTTCCCCGAAAAAGACTTGAAATTTGGGTCCTCAAAAACATGTTCGTAACATTAAGAGGGGGATAATAACGTGTGTTTTCTTGCGTCACTTTGACTACAAGTTCTGTGAGAAGTGAGCAGATTCATTTCAACAGAGCCCCTGAACCACTCCCAGATCCACCCAAAAATTCGTCATAAAACGTGCCTTGAAATTCAAACATTTTCTGTTTTATCTTTTTTATCTTAGGGCCACTATTATGTTATTCTCTCGCAAAAACGTATGATGGAGTATTGACTTGAAAGAGTTAAAGAACCTCTTGAAACACTCCAGGATGAATGTTACAAAATATTGCGCCGGAGATCTTTCAAAGAAACCGATATCACGTACGTTCCTCTAGTAGATGAACGTACGCCATGGGTAGAAACACAAGTTCTACAGAGAGGCTCTGCCATAAGTTTTAACCCCTTAACCTTTTATGCCCCATTTGTGACTGAAAAGGCACCCCTTTCGTACATCTTGCATTGACAAATGATACCTCATTCACATTTAATTTAGCTATGTTTTTTAGATTTTTGCATGCCTTTGAGCTGCTGTAAATGCATTGTCTTTAAAAAAAGAATAAATCATAAAACCGGAACGTTTTCTCAGCTGTTTCACAACCATAAAATGTATCTGCTTGCTCTTCTGTGCTTTTTTATGGACAGAAATGACAGATTTCCCTTCCCTTTCGTATACCTCAACGAGTAAAATCCCTACCCTTTCATATACCTGAAGCCTGAAAAAGATACCCCTTTTGGACTAAGCCTTCCCGTATAGGCCATTATCGGGAGTACCCCCCTCCCCGGGTTCTAAGCCTCGGTTAAGTATCTTTATTATTTCACTATTATGTAATTTTACCATACAAGGTCAAGAGAACGCACAAAATAGTGTAGGGTCCTGGTTGAACCGGTTTACAACAGAGCGAATACTGGCGGATGCAAAAGGAGCAACTATAGCTGAACTGGACGAACCGGCGTACGAAAATCAAATAGAAAATAGAAGCCAAAATAACATTTTTTTGCAGTAGAAAAATTAACCTTTCATTCAATGGTGTGGCATATAATACGCGCGAACATTTTGCTCATTGTTAACGTCATTCTCACAGACGGAATCAGGATGTTTCTGAATACTCTTACCAAAAAAATAGAAGCCAATTGCAAAATAACAATTTTTTTTGTAGTGGAATAATAAACCTCTTATTCGATGGTTTTCACATAAAATACGAGCGATCATTTTGCTCATTGCTCGTATTTTTCCTCGCCCCTGCGGGGCTTGGAAAAATACTACGCAAATAGCAAAATATCTGCACGTATTATATGCTATCGAATAAGGTGTATGTATTTTAATTCAGTTACATAACAAAGTCCGCCATATACAAACAGTAACATTTGAAATAATGCAACTAAAATAATAAAACCACGGACAAGAAATAGTGAGTATAATTTAAACACAAGAGTCGTGTGCACTAAAGTTCTCCCACTAAAATAAAGGGTAAATATTTACAGACAAGGGCAAACAAAGATAACGAGTTGCGAAGAATACCGTTTTAATGAGTAAGAGAATTTTAAAAAACTTAGAGATCGAAAATAAAAAAGAGAAGAAGATAAAAGTGTTTGATAATTGTGCCACAAATCGGAAATCGAAAGGCCTAAGTGTTATGCCTAGTCTATATTTCAAAAATTCGGTTTTCATTAAAATAACGTTACAGAGAAAAGACCCATTTTATTATAATTCCACTCGACAAAAGAAACCTGGACACCACACAGGTCTATACCGTGTGATTGTTCTTTTTTGTTTGTGTTTTCATAGGAATATATAGCTCAACAAAAACACCATCCGGAAAAATTGGGGCCAGGCCCATCTCTTATCTTGGGATTTGGATGATCGGTTCCCCACTCGCTTGAAGATCTGAATCCGCCACTGTTTCTACGCTTGGAAATCGACCTCAGCAATGAAGGTCGCCGCAAGGAGACAATCGACTGTAAATGAAGGGTTTTACAAAAAATGGTACAAAGTCGCGCTAGAGTTTTAGCTTTTCTTTAGAGCTGCGGCCTTTTAGAGCATCCATTATCACTTTCATTTCAATTTTGCTTCATCCGAAAGCGCCCAATATATGATTCGATCAGTATATTCAACCTCTCATCCAATGGCACTTAACATTATTTGATACAATATTAATAAGGTAATGAACAAAAACACGTGCAGTAGCTCCAACAAGAACATTCCTGCTTTTGATGAATTCAGAGAATTTTTCTTTAAATTCAGATTTGTTGAAAATTGTCTCATTATGTAAAGATTTACGTAATAATTTGTCATTAAATCATACTGATGACACTTGATTGACCATTCTAATCATTGCAGTGTATTATCATTAGTACAAATTGTAACTGTAGAGCTTAGAGCTTTTGCAATACTATAACCACATATAGTCATGCAAATGAAGCTTATGTTGTTGTTGTTGCTTTTTTGCTGTGATGATTTTCACAAGTAATGCAGCCTTTTTCCAAAAAGTAAACTTTTAAAATTCGAGGTTCTATCGGAAGAAAATTTTAACTTTGCACGGATGGCACTCAACTTTGTAAGATGAACATGCTTAGAAATGTGCGGCAGCTCTTGAATAAGAGGAACAATATTGATAGGATAATGAACACATGATCGGGAAAACATTTTAATTTTTGCACGAATGGCCCTCAACCGCGTAAGATGCGTGAACATAGAAACGTGTGGCAGCTCTTGAATAAGACGAAGACCTTTTGATGATTTTTGCAGTGATTAATTTCTTAGCCCATATGCATCCCTTACCCAAAAAAGCTCAAAAATCTATTGCACGAATTTTTACTTATCATGAAATGCATGGCACTCAACTTTTTCACTCGAAGTTGTTAACCTTTGCCCGACCAGCTCTTAAATTTCTTCCGAACAATATTGATAGGTTAATAAACAAATTTTTCAAATACATAAACTGTTTAGATAACAAAATTCCCTAAAATAAGTTATCTTTAAATATACATGACAATTCTCTTGGCCATCATGTAAATGCCGCGTCACGCAAAAGATTAGAAATTCAAGCGTACTCTATCACAAAACCAAGAAGCCTTTTGAAGTAAAAATTTGTGTGAAAATTAGTTTTCAGCTGCCCTAATACATCGTGAAAGTAAAATCTCGGTACGCTCGATAGTTTTGTGGATTGAATTTTAGTGACGTCATGTGAAAACCAACAATACCCTAATCTAGTGCTTTTTACAAAAAACCAGAGGAACTGTTAATTGTAGTTTTTCTTCAAAACAGCACTGGAAAAAAACACCATGCCGTCAAAAGAGTGATAGGCGGGTGTCATTACAAAGGCAGTCATTTCTCCCCAGTTATCTAACTGACCTTGACTGGTTCCTCGTTTAAACGCGTTGCCTTCCCACTGGGTAGACCGGCGTCTATCCAATGGAGATGACATGACAAATAGAGGTAATGGAGAAGAATGATAAGCTATGATAAAGGCTATGTAACGAAGTAACAGGAAACAAATAGCTTGATTTATAGATTATTCTTATTAAATTTAATTCTTGTTTCGATGTGAGGTTCTTTCTTATCAAGGATGAATGTATATTAGTAAGGCTTCACGTATTTAGAAGGCGAATTTCAACAGTAAAACGCAACAAGCATCGGAAGCATGTCCGACCGAGCACACGGTAAACATCGAACGAACTGCGCATGCGCAAAGCTCAGGATAGACATTGTAACAACGAGAGCCCAAATTTTCATCTTATTGTTATGGTGCTTTCTCAGACATGAATTTCAAAAATGGAAAAATAGATATGGAAATGAAACGTGAATGGGGAATTCTCTTTTCCTTTTTATCCCGGATTGTTTAAGGCTAGCTATAGGAGGCGGAGCAGGGGGGGGGGGGGGGGGGGCTTGGGGAGCCGTAGCCCCCCAAACAAAAATTGGGGCGGCTGGTGCCGAAAAACACTTTTATGGATGTATTTGACATTTCCTGTGGCATCGGCGCCCGTTCTTTCTTGCGCCCGCTACTTCCTACACACCGGGAAGATTGCAAAATACAGTGGACCATAACTCGGCGGTCGAGAGCGCTAGCGCTATTCACTTTCAGAACCACCAACGCCAGAAGTGCCGCTTATATATATATTTACTATTATTGCTGTTTTTAATCTATTTTGTCAGATAAATATGTTATGAATGGTAATGAGCTTGATGCAGAAGATTTCGATGAAGATCCCACAGAAATTATCGATGGACAAGCGAAAGGAAATGAAATAAACGAAATCGCTGAAGATGCGGCAGCCTTGGGTAATGCCACTCTCTTGTTTCCTTGGCAACTGCCATATTGTGCTGTACAACTTCCATTTCTTCCGCAACTTATTTATGCATTCCTCATTAACAAATCATAAACTGCATAAATTTGCTGAATGTTTAATTACTTTAATTATAATACCAAACTTTTAGGATGGAGAAAGTATCCATTCAGCTGGCGCTAACAACCGGATAAATTGCTATCTAATGGGTAAGTATTAGGAACTGGGAAATCAATGTCAAAATCCAGTGGATAATAATTTATTCGGTGGAGAGCACTATTCACTTTCAGAAAAACTGACGTCAGAAGTGCCGCTTTATTCATTTATTATTGTTGTTGTTTTTAATCTATTTTTTCATATAAATATGTTATCAATGGTTATGAGCTTGATGCAGAAGATTTCGATGAAGATCCCACAGAAATAATCGATGGACAAGCGGAAGGAGATGAAATAGACGAAATCGCTGTAGATGCGGCTCCCTGGGGTAACGCCACTCTCTCGTTTCCTTGGCAACTGCCATATTGTGCTTCTATTTCTTTTGTAACTTATTTATGCATTTCTCATTAACAAATCATAAACTGCATATTTTGCAAACTTTTAGGATGGAAAAAATATCCATTCAGTCGGTGTACAGTGAGGGGACGACAATTTTTGAGTGGAAGAAGGGTTGTGGTACAAACCTTTGCGCAGTGTGCTGCTCACTGCGTAAAAACACCGGAATGCAGGGCGATTGAATTGTGGCATAAGTACAACTGGAACTGTTAGTGGTGCAAGAGAACAGATTTGATCGGACCTTATACCAATACACGTGATCTGGCCTACCCTGCACATGTGTGGATACGTCCGCAACCCATTAAGTACGACCTTTCACTGTTTCTCAATTAATGTGCACTAGTTGTGAAGCTGCGCGCATATATCTTTTAGAAAAAAACTCCTTTCTAGCCACAATCTACGGACGGCACCAAACCGTTTGTAATGGCAAGAACAGATTCCCCGTTATAGATAGCTTTCATATTGGCTGTTATCTTAATAATTACCCGTCGGAAATTTTGTCGCACGGCGCTAAAGTTAAAATTGGTCGCACTTTTCAAACAGCAACGGTCAATTGCCTTCTTTTGTTTAAATAAATAAGCATAGATTCTCAGGACACGATTCCTAGGAAGACCATGTAAAGGTGATACGATTTTATGTATAAATAAAGATGATGATGATGAGGCCATGGGAGTGAAAACGTTCTAGGTAAGGAACCTCCCGTTCCAAACTTCTCTTGCAAGTGACCGTGATCGTTTTCCTGGTCGCTTTTTAAGGTGATAGTTGAGCAGTGGCGGAGGCCCGCCCCCCTCCTTTTTAGACCAAACGAAGGCCAAAAAAATGTTTTTTGAGACCGCCTCCACCCCCCCCCCTTATCTCAGGGTCTGGGTGACCGGCCCTCCAACCCCCCTCCCCCGTTTTCTGAAGGTCTGGATCAGCTACTGTTGAGTATGTTTGATTGTTTTAAAACTCCCCTTAGAGTTCCCTCAAAGGATCAACAATGGGAAAAGAAAAGTTATTTTCTGGCCACAGGCTATATACATAAACTAGAGGTACAGTCATCATTGATTACGGAACCGCGTTCGTCACCTATGAAAAATTACGGAAACTAAGTCGTGTAGAAAGGAGTCCAGTTTTCCTGGCAGAGGTGCCCCTGATAAAATTAATACAGGCGGCTAATTTGCAGTAGCCAGTGATAGCTCGAAAATTTCTGCCTTAGTGCCAGAGGAACACCAGATTACGATGGGTTCTGACGAACGCGAAAACTGGAAAAATTTTTATATGGTTATAGAATTTACATGTGCATAAGACGTCACAACACATGCAATTTGTTCTTTACAACTTTTAAAAGAAGTTTGTACATTTAAGTTTAAACTGTTAAAACTGCACTTTTTTAATTAATTAATATAACACAAGTGAATTTGCACCTAATGCCTGGACCCGAGAAAAACAGTTTTGATTTCCCAAGAGTCTTGATATTTTCCAAGGCCCACCATTTAACATCGAAGGAAATTAAAAAAAATAATAACAATAACCAACAGCAATTCCAAAGGGACCAGAAATTGGGTGTTTTCTTTAAAGCCGCAAAGATTTTATACAGGCATTGAGAATATTACTTACTAAACTATGAGAAAATCGTCAAGAGGAGTCCTAGGATATATACTTTGTTGATAACCGTATATTATATTAATTAATTTCAAGGATGGAAAAAAATTCCTTTCAGGTGGTGTACAGTTCAAGGGCGACAGTTTTTGAGTGGAAGAAGGGGTGTGTTACAAATTTTGCGCAGTGTGCTGCTAAATGTGTGAAAACACCAGGATGCAAGGCGATTGAATTGTGGCATAAGTACAACCGGAACTGTTACTGGTGCAAGAGAACAGATCTGATCCGACCTTACACCAACAAAAGAGATCTTGCCTACCCTGCACATGTGTGGGTGCAAAGTAAGCATTATCGTTTATTATCTAAGCCTACAAATATTAGTCTAGAGCTTTTTTTTTTTTTTCAATGAAACATAAAACAGTTAATTTTCCGTAGATACCAAGGGTATTATTGACCCTTGACTTTTATTTGAAGGTCAAAGCTGGCCTCACCAAGTTTTTAGGTGTTTATTTATTTCTCAATCTTTTTTCATTACAGTCAAGCAAGATGTACAAAATAATTAAAGTGATACATTTTGAAAACTCAATGGTTGCATTTTAAAAATGACATTCGAAGGTTGTCTTATAGTTTGTGTAAAAACATGTAGAATTGTCTTTACGTGGGTCATCCCAAAAGAGGTATCTGTTACAGAGTATCCAGGTTTGGAAAACAAATCACAAAGTACACAAAATCAACCGATTTCTCACAAAAGCAAGTTGCATGGTTTTGCATTGTAATCTTTTATTAGACACTTTGTTTTTCTGTATTGCTTTTTTTTTTTTTGTATTTGTGTTTGTGTTTTGTTTTATTTCAGATTGCACTGTAAATTAGTGTTTACAAATTCTCTTTCATCTACATTATTTAACAATTAATGAATGAGGCTGAGTATCTTATAAAGAATTATGGAGATCGAGGAGGGTGTTATCCGTCGAGGCCGTAGGCCGAGGCGGATAACACCCTTCAAGATCTCCATAATTCTTCATGATACGAAAGCCGAATTCAATAATTGTTTTATTATTCATTCAAAATTATTCCTAGATTAAAAACATGGCTAAAACATGCGTACCTCCATCGATCCATCGATGTTAAGTTTATCTTCGATAGTGCAAGTTTAGGTTTGTCCAGCTCTGCAAATATTCTCCAAATAGCAGATGTCGTCCTTCACGTTGTCTTCTTGCTGTTCTTGCCATGTTTTTAGCCATTTTTCGCCTATTCTCACTCTTGAAACGAGTGAAATGTCCGCCATTTTTCAAGTTCACAATCAAAGCAACTCAATCTCTAGTCCCCAGGTCTTCTCGGTTAACGGAGCCTTAACCTGCGAAAACGCTGCATTTTTGACGTCATTTCCTCGTTAAACACAAAATTCTTCCAAATTTGGTCATCAGTAACTGGTTATGGTGAATTAAACGTTTGCTTTTAGCCAATCAGAATCGGGAAAATATTTTGAATGAATAATAATAAGTATTAATAAATTCTCGGTAAAATAAGCCTCATTCAGCAATTGCGCGGCTGTTTTTTTGGCTGCAATGTATATAATTGTGAAATGTAGATAACTGTAAGTGTGTCTGGTATTGCGATTGTTTTGAATATTGTAATTAGTTTCTTTTTTATTAGTTCTTTATAATTAAAGTAATAAATGTCTTGAATAAAAAAAATAAAAAATAATAATAATAAAAAAGAGTTGCATGGTTTTATACGGATCTCGATCTGCTTACACTAAGGTTACACAGCTTTGAACTTAAAAAGTTGACTTTTATAAAATTTACTAGCTTTTTAATGCCCTTGGATCAAGTCACGTCGACAAGCAAACCCCGTGGGTAAGTCCAATCCTCTTTTCAGGGTCCATGATGTTGGGCGGAGGCTTAGAAAGGTCAAAAACTCGACGTTTTCTTTCGTCAACCTCTGTGTCGACTTGCTACCATTATGACTTGTGCGATTACAAAAGTTTACTTTGGGTTGTACTTGTAACAGTCTCATCCATATACGTCTTTTCAGAGTCGTGTGTCCTCCCCGCTGGGAAGGAATTGTTACTTGACAAACGGAGGCTAAATTTATGTCAGACTTCTTCATTACATTTAAATAGAACACTATTTTAAAAAATGGTGTTCTAGTAAGTGATATGGAACCTCTTTTTTTAATTATGACGGTTAAAATGTCGCGTATGAAGTAACTAAATTTACTGCGTATTTTTTCTTTTAAATTAATGCTTTCATTTTTTATGGTGTCTACAGATTTGGAAAAGGAGTAGTGCAATATTGTCACAAGCCGGGCGTGCCGGTTTCTCTGACATCAAATATACAATAAAGGCCAGACATGTCTACAAATGTGTCTCTTGTAGCCTTCAGTAGGGGGTTGACGAACTTACTGTATGTTACATTTTAACGATGAAATAGTTTAATACAGCTGTAGCTATCAATGAGCTGAGTCGTTTAAAAATATTGGGAAAACTACTTGATTCCTCAGTTAACTGACGCCTGGATTTTGATGAGGTTTTCAGACTTTCACATTAAATAAATAGAGTTCTGGTGGTAAAAGAGGATGATATTATCCTACAGCACAAGACATCCTCATCCCAAGACCTGAGCTCCAACGTAACGGGAATCATCGTGTTAAAATCGAAAATCGTCTTTGCCAACCACACGATTCCGTTTTTCCTTGAAAACGGACGGGCTTTAATTCACGGATTGGCCTTGAACCGTTATAAAATTCTCTCTCCCTTCCGGCCTCTGAAATTCATGTTTGATCAACAAGGTCTCGCCAAGCTCGATGAAGCAGTTTTACATAATCGAGTAACTCCCCGACATTTTGCTTTTGGACACCCTTTGAGTGGTTTAACGCTTTTATTTTAGAGACCAGTGTTAAAGGACGTCCTAATGATTAAGCCTTGTTCAGAAATAAAAAAATTAAATAATTTTACCAGAAAGAAAAAAAAAAAAACTTCAGATGTGCCACACGTCTTCTAAAAAGGCAAGCAGACAGGGCAACATTCTCATTCTACAGATATTAAATAATATGACGTCATCGTTTTCTAGAAAGTGTTTTGAAAACGTTGTTGTCGGTGACCGTTTTGGCCAAATAATTTTTGGGTTTTCAAAAAACACGATACGTCACTGCAGACAAAAATTAAGCAGATCGATATCCTTCGTATGCGCGGTCTTGTCAGAAATGAACATTGCCATATTCGGTCGCTATTAAAAGCAATGAGACTCCAAAAGGGGCTATAATTACCTCCTTTTGGGCGACCGGTGACAATAACCGCTCTCTTTGAAGTTGCAATGATATGCGCAGTAGGTGATGCGTATTTCAAAACCAGGGAAGTACCTTAAACAATGCATTTTGATATGCACTGTCAAATCTCCCTAAGACGAACAGCTTTAAGACCGGCACATAGTGTCCGTCCGTTGAACTGATGGATATATCTCGGATACGTGGCTGACTAATACCAA
>NC_133201.1:35828459-35943459 GCF_958299795.1 Porites lutea
CAAGTGTATTAAAGGTAACCACATTAACAAGCAATTTCTGATATTGTGTGTGTTTCCATAGAGCAAGCACTGAAAAAAACAAAAGCAATTTTACAACAATACTTGGGTACTATTCGGTTATCGAAAACAATGTCCCTCGTGCAGTTTTAAGTGAGTTTACCTTGAAGAGATCGACTCATTCTTGAACCTCTCTTGAAGGCGCAACAATGCTAAATCAATTATACCATTGCTGTTTTGGAGCGTAATATCCTTTTCTCTTTTTAATCAACCCCTCTATCAGATATTAAAGCACTTTGGCAATTGATTATATGCATACCGGTATTTGCGCGTGTGGGTGAAACCAATATTAAAATAGTACTAATGGCTATATCTCGAATAAGTAACCGACTAAGCGTATGAGCAACACATGACGGCAAACCGCTGATATTGGCCACGTTTTGGGTGGCGGTGTTTCTATGGAACTATTTAATCAACGTACTCACTTAGAGGCGGAAGTGGCTGAGGTTAAAGCTCTCAACAAATTAACAAATAAAATGTATAATTATGAATTGAGTAGAGCTTGTTAAATGCCATCACGACTCTTTTGCGTTGGTTTTTAGTATTATTATTTTTAATTATTTATCTATTCATTTTTTTAAAAAAATTCAGCCTTTCTGACGGACAAGGCGAGTGTTCTTAACGAACAAGACTCATTTAGTTCTTATATCAGAGCAGAAAAAGTGTACAGGATCTCGCGTTAATGGCCTTGATGGTGGTACCATGACAACACTTAACAACACAAAAAGCGCTTCTTTGGCGGCTAAATAGCAAACAAGAAAAAAGATAACGTAAAAGATAAACTATTTTCACAATAAACCCTATAAGAATAGATGAATAACGTTGAAGTGTAAGCCCCATCAGTAGGCAGTAAGTGTACCGTGAAAATGCGACGACACTTAACACAAAAACCCTGCTGGACGGTTAATAACCAGCAGACGTTAAATTTCATATAACATACTGGACAAAACTGTTTTAACTGTCTAAACAATAACACTAGCGATGTAAGCCCCATTTTTGGTATTTTATTGTTTATTGTTGTTATTATTATTATTATTATTATTATTATTATTATTATTACTATTATCATTATTATTATTTTATTATTATTTGTATTGTTCAGTGTCATTTGACCTGTGACCTAGTCACAGGGGAGTAGTTCCCTGCACGAAAGTACAAAAAATTAGAAAAAAAGACGTAGGAACACAAGTATCGGTACTCGCTGAAAAACAAGGCAATGCTTGTGTAACCTGGCGTTAACACAAAATGCAGCATTTTACCCGTTTTACGTACCACTCAAAAAAGTCGCAACATGCTGCCTGATGAATAGGGTCCTACACCAGGAGCGACGATTTAATCCCGTCACTCACATGAAAAAGATGGGGAGACTAGGTAGGGTCGATTTACGAGCTGCCTAATACTTGTAGCAAATATTTCAAGCTACGCCCCTGGCATTACGTTGGAAGCTTTAGTTCATTCAAGAATATTAAATTGGCCAAGTGACATATCCTACTTGGTTGTAACCAAGTTATTTTCCTTTGACGAAGTCAAAATACTTGATATAAGTGCTTCAAGTGCTTTAATACATGTGCGTCACAAGACTAATTATATCAAGTAAGTTGTTTTTTCGGACAAAACAGAGGAGGCTAGAAACGATGTTTCACACAAAACGAAATATTTTTTTCCGCTTTCGTTCAAAATACATTTGTGTCTATTAAATACTTGTACTTAGCGATCAAACGCATCAGTGTAAGCCGGTAGTGTTCAGTGCAAGTTCGCTGAAGTCGTGAAGGCTGTTCTCGTTCTAATCTCCTACCTCGTTTTTGCGAGTATCGTGAAAGCTTCAGAATCCAACGATGAAGGTAAATCTTTTTGAGTTGTTTTTCGTCTCCTTTTCGTTTCTTTATCCTGATAAAAATGTTTTATTGGTGTTGTCAACTTAAGTTTCAGAATTCAACGACGAGGGTAAAAATCTTTTTTCAATAGTCTTTCGCCTCCTTTTGATTTCTTTATCCTGATAAAATTGTTTTGAGTTGCGTTGTCAACTAAAGGGTTGAGAATTCAACAATGAAGGTAAAATCTTTTGTAGTTTTTCGTCTCCTTTTCCTTTCCTTAACCTGATAAAAAAATTAGCTGACTTTTGAGTTTTTCAGCTTGAAACTGCAGAATTCAACGATGTGAAAGTAAAAAAGGTTTTTGTAGTTTTTCTTTTGCTTTTAGTCTTTTCCTTCTGAAAAAACCTCAATATCCAGGTTTTCTCTTCAGTTATGTGAAAAACGTCCTTTAGACCGACCTAGAATTGGAGTCAGTGTGGCTAGGTGGTAAAGTATATAGGCAATGATATGAAAATGATAGCCATTTTAAGCCTTTTGATTAATAACAAAATTAATTATGTTTGTTCAGTCAGCGACTCAGGTGACTCGAAAAGAAAAACCAAGTTCTCCAATGAACAGAATTCAATTCAAAGCTAGATCCTTCTGATCCATAGTCCTGATACTCTACTATTGAGCTAAAGGAGACTCGTGGAAGCGTAAGCCAATAAATAAGATTACATGGCAGATATTCTCCATCTGGCTGCTAGGAATAATTGGCATCATTCACAATGATATACAAACGTGAAGGTGAATTTCAAAGGTGCAAATAAAGATGTTTCTCAGTCAGTAAAACAGTCTACCTTTTCGGTCAAAGTATTTTGAGCATGAAGTTACCCACTTTACTATTTGTCCACTAGTTTCGATACGACTTAAAGCAAAAGGCATTTCTAAGAGACACGCCTCCTGTAATGCATTACTCAAACTCACTGCTTGTGGTTACTAGAAAGTTGCTCCGGGCAAAAGAAAAATATGCATTGTATGTATGCATGTACTTGTACCATCTCGAATTCATGCAGTTTCACTTTAGAAACGCGATATAGCTTAATTAGAACACTTGCCTTGAATACATCGCTTGGTATGAACGCGTTGTTCGGAATTCTGAATACGATCACTCGCATGAATCTCACTTAGAGTATAGTCGCAGAAACTAACAAAGAGTGTAGACGACTAATACGATGAAAGGCAAAGACTAAGGTGTATGAAACCTATTAACATTTTGACTTAATAAATAAATATCGACAATACCGACATTTGTTAATTGTCAGTTTTTTGTGTGATTGTTTTCTTACGTCTATCTAAAACGAAATGGCCAGGTTACTTTAAGTTTAACTTATAGCTTACATATACATGTATACCCTTCGCATAAGCTCCTTGTATTTCCCAGTTGTTATTAATTGCACGATCGACTACACATCGTAACATACCAGAGAAGAAAGTTTTTTGCTGTGCAATTCTTGATCATGGGAAAGTTTGTATGAATCAAACGAGTCATTAAAAAGAAATCTGAGTTTAATCATAAGCTGTCACATCGTAGACGAAATTATTTAACAGAATGCCGCTGTTTTCAATACGGATTTGGTGTCCTTCATGTCTTAGACGTGCATTGCCTCACATAAACTTTCAACTGAAAGCGGAACTCTTAGACCCTTAAGGCTAGTTAACGCGGGAAAAAACTCCTTTGTTTAATCTTACCGCAACAGACTATAATTATCATTGAGAATTAAAGTAAAGCACGATAAACCAACCCAATAAAACGCCCTAGGCAAGTCTTTTCAAGACTGCACTGAGCCATAACTCATGCATTACCACGCAATTTACTTCTTTACTCACTGTCTGTTATTCTCTTCAAGATCCCTTTTAAATTGTCGATGGTAGTAAGAAAAAAAAAAAACTAATCGATAAACATTTTTTTTGTATTCAGCACAGAAAATAATCCTTAACTATACTGGATGGCTCGCGCGCCGAGAACAAAACAAAACATCATCGCCGTTTATTTAATCCTAGTTATTTCGAGAACGAACGAATCTGGCTTCGTAAGCGGCGCCCCAAACGGTACGGTTTTTGCACCGCCTTGGTCTGAAAACGTGTTTTTGAGGGAACAGCTGGTGTATGAATGTATTTGTCATCTCAATTCCAAATGAATAGTTAGTATTCCCCAGGCTCTTTACAGCCTTCTGCCTGTTAATAACTCTTTATTTTTTGTGTGTGTTTTATTGTGTTCGATGCGAGCAGATCCATCGATCTTGATTTTAGAGTCGCTTGAAACAGTTTCACAAAGCCAGTAAATGTCACAATTGACACCGGGTGAGAGGAAAAGCATCCAAAGAGCTTTAAAAGCGGATTTTCAGGGAAAAAATATCAGAAATCGGGGCCGATACAAGTGATTTAATGTCCTTTATTTTGGCAGGCGAATGCTTTTGTCAGTGACACTCTTGCGTGACAGAAAGAGGCCAACCAATTACCGAGTGGAATATGATGACATAAGTCAACTTCCGCTCCGCCCTTAGTGGTTCCAAATAACTGGCCATGCAGACACCTCTTCAAACCTATTGAGTGATTTCTGTATTCGTGCATGCGTGGCTTTCTTTATTAAATGCAATTTTCGGGCTAGTTTCATAGACTTGCCCTTAGTTACTGGCATACAACCACTTGTTGGGCTGATCCTTTGTGCGCCCTTCCTCCAAATCATAAATTAAAATTGCCATATTCGTTATTTGCATGTGCGTGAGTGTAATCACTCGTCCTCTAAGATGTTTGTGATACTTTGTTGACCACACGTAATTAAACGTAACCACATCAACAAGCAATTGCAATTTGTGATTTTGTGTGTGTTTCCATAGAGCAAGCACTGAAAGAAACAAAAACGTTTTACAACAATACTTAGGTACTATTCAGTTATCGAAAACAGTGTACCTCTTTCAGTTTTAAGACAGTTTACCTTGAAGAGGTCGACTCATTTCTTGAACCTTTCTTGAAGACGCAACAATGCTAAATTAATTATACCATTGCTGTTTTGGAGCGTAATATCCTTTTCTCTTTTCAATCAACCCCTTTATCAGGGACTAAAGCCCTTTGGCAATTGATTATCTGCATACCGGTATTTGTGCGCGTGGGTGAAATCAATATTAAAATAGTATTAATGGATATATCTCGGATGCGTAACTGACTAAGCGTATGGTCACCCCATCATTAGCCAACTCTTGATATTGGCTACGTTTTGGGGGGCGCTGTTTTTTATATGGAACTATTTTTAAATAGTTCCATATATTAAAATCAACGGACTCACTTAGAGGTGGAAGGTAGTGGTTGAGGTTAAAGCTACCAACAAATTAACAAAAAAAATTGCATAGTTATGAACTGAGTAGAGCTTGTTAAATGCCATCGTGACCCTTGAATTTTCTTTTGCTTTGTTTTAGTATCATTGTTTTATTTATCTATTCATTTTTTTGAACAACTCAGTCTTTCTGACGGGCAAGGCGAATGTTAATGGTCCGGATGGTAGTACCAAGACAACACTTAACACAAAAAGCGCTTGTTTGACGGCTAAATAGCAAAAGAGAAAATACATAACGTAAAAGATAACTTTTTAAACTGTTTTCACAATAAACACTATAAGAATGGATAAATAACGCTGAAGTGTAAACCCCATTAGGAGGCACTCAGTGTACCGTGAAAATGCGACGACCCCTAGCACAAAAGCCCTGTTGGGCTGCTAATACCTTCCAGCAAAAACTAGAGTTTATATAACATAAAACAAAACTGTTTTAAAAGTTTAAACAATACCACTAGAGATGTAAGCCCTAGTTTTGGTATAATAATAATGATAATAATAATAATAATAATAATTATTATTATTATTATTATTATTATTATTATTATGAAGAAATTTTATTAACAACAATGCTAACTATTAAAATCCTATTTACAATTAATTCGCTTAAAAAAAAGAAAAAACTGTTCATTCAAAAACACTATTTACAATTCCCGTCGAATTAAAAAGCACTTAATTTAGCTTAAAAAAAAGTTAATGTAACAAAGAAAAAATTTTTCCGAATTAAAAAACATTTCATTTCAATAATAAAAAAAAAACTGTCAACCTCTAAAATTCAAAAGTTTTTTTTTTCAACTGCTACAAACAAAAAAAAATTATTATTATGATTATTATTATTAGTATTATTATTATTATTATTATTATTATTTGCATCATCATTATTTTTATCATTATATTATTATTTTTATTGGTCAGTGTCATTTAAACTGCACGAGGGAGTAAATACTGTTCGAAAGTACAAAATAAATTAGAAAAAAAGCAAAGGAACAGAAGGCTGATAGGCATTCGCTGCAAAACAGTACAATTGCCTGCGCACCCGTCGTTAACACAAGATGCAGCGTTTTACCCGTTTTACCACTCGCGAAAGTCGTAACATGCTGCCTGATAAAAAGAGTGCTAACACCAGGAGCGACGATTTAATCCCGTCACCCACATGAGAAAGATTGGGAGACTTGGTAGGGTCGATTTACAAACTGCGTAATACTTGTATAAAAGATTTTTAGCCAAGCCCCTAGTATTATGTGGACCTATCTTTAAATGTTGGAAACTTTAGTTCATATATGCATAATTAAATTGGCCAAGTGATATATCTCACTCGGTTGTAACCAAGTTATTTTCCTTTGACGAGGTCTAAATTTTTGATGTAAGGGCTTCAAGTGACGTGAACACTACTAATTATTTGTTTTTTCGGACAAAGCAGAGGAAGCCATGGAAGGATGTTTCTAACAAAACGAAATATTTTTTCCGCATTCGTTGAATATACATTTGTGTTTATTAAATACTTTTACTTATCGATAAAACGCATCAGTGTAAGCCAGTGCTGTTCAGAGCAAGTTCACTGAAGTCATGAAGGCTGTTTTCCTCCTAATCTCCTGCCTCGTTTTTGCGAGTATCGTGAAAGCTTCAGAATCCAACGATGAAGGTAAAATCTTTTTATAATTTTTTTGGTCTGGTTTTGGTTTCTTTAGCCTGATAAAAATGGCGTTTTGTTCAGATGTTGTCAACTTAATCTTCAGAATTCAACGATCAAGGTACAAAAATCTTTTTGAGTCCTGTTTCGTCTCCTTTTCGTTTCTTTATCCTTAAGAATTCAACGACGAGGGTAAAATCTTTTTGTAGTCTTTCGTCTCCTTTTGATTTCTTTATCCTGATCAAATTGTTTTGAGTTGTGTTGTCAACTAAAGGCTTTAAAATTCAACGATGAAGGTAAAAATTTTTTTGTAGTTTTTCGTCTTCTTTGCTTTCCTTAGCCTGATAAGAAAAATGGCTCACTTTTGAGTTTTTCATCTTGAAACTGCGGGATTTAACGATGAAGGTAAAAACGTTTTTGCAGTTTTTCTTTTGCTTTTAGTCTCTTCACTTCTGAATAAAAAAAAGCTCAATTTCCAGGTTTTCACTTCAATGATGTGAAACACGTCCTTTAGACCGGCCTAGGATTGGAGTGTGGCTAGGTGGTACAGTATATGGGAAATAAAATATAAAAATGATGGTGATTTTAAGCCTGGTGATTAATAACAAAATTAATTATGTTTGTTCAGTCAGCGACTCAGGTGACTGAATACAGCGCTTGGTATGAACCCGTTCTTAGGAATTCTGAATACGATCACTTGCATGAATCTCACTTAGAGTATAGTCGCAGAAACTAACAAAGAGTGCGGACGACTAATACGATGAAAGGCAAAGACTAAGGTGTATGAAACCTATTAACATTTTGACTTAATAAATAAGTATCGATAATGCCGATGCGACATTTCATAACATGATAATGTCGGCATAAGAGGGAGTTTTTCTGTTTTTTTTTTTTGTTTTTGTTTGTGTGATTATTTTCTTACGTCTATCTAAAACGAAATGGCCAGGTTACTTTAATTTTAACTTATAGCTTACATATACATGTATACCCTTCGCATAAGCTCCTTGTATTTCCCAGTTGTTATTGATTGCACGATCGACTACACATCGTAACATACCAGAAAAGAAAGTTTTTTGCTGTGCAATTCTTGATCATGGGAAAGTTTGTATGAATCAAACAAGCATTAAAAAGAAATCTGAGTTTAATCATAAGCTGTCACATCGTAGACGAAATTATTTAACAGAATGCCGCTGTTTTCAATACGGATTTGGTGTCCTTCATGTCTTAGACGTGCATTGCCTCACATAAACTTTCAACTGAAAGCGGAACTCTTAGACCCTTAAGGCTAGTTAACGCGGGAAAAAACTCCTTTGTTTAATCTTACCGCAACAGACTATAATTATCATTGAGAAATAAAGGAAAGCACGATAAACCAACCCAATAAAACGCCCTAGGCAAGTCTTTTCAAGACTGCACTGAGCCATAACTCATGCATTACCACGCAATTTACTTCTTTACTCACTGTCTGTTATTCTCTTCAAGATCCCTTTTAAATTGTCGATGGTAGTAAGAAAAAAAAAACTAATCGATAAACATTTTTTTGTATTCAGCACAGAAAATAATCCTTAACTATGCTGGATGGCTCGCGCGCCGAGAATGAAAAAAAACATTATCGCGGTTTATTTCATCCCAGTTATTTCGAGAACGAACGAATCTGCCTTCGTAAGCGGCGCCCCAAACGGTACGGTTTTTGCACCGCCTTGGTCTGAAAACGTGTTTTTGAGGGAACAGCTGCTGTATGAATGTATTTGTCATCTCAATTCCAAATGAATAACAAAGAAAGAGCAATATGGGATTCGAAATGGATTCCAAGAAATCTTTTTGTTGGCGTTCTATTCTAAGTAATGGTAACATAATTTCTGCCTATGCCAGGTCTGAAAACGAGTATGAATTTTAGAGGCCAGGTGGAAAATGACAATTTTTTGATATTTTCCTTTGACGAAGTCTAAATTTTTGATGTAAGGGCTTCAAGTGACGTGAACACTACTAATTATTTGTGTTTTCGGACAAAGCAGAGGAAGCCATGGAAGGATGTTTCTAACAAAACGAAATATTTTTTCCGCATTCGTTGAATATACATTTGTGTTTATTAAATACTTTTACTTATCGATAAAACGCATCAGTGTAAGCCAGTGCTGTTCAGAGCAAGTTCACTGAAGTCATGAAGGCTGTTTTCCTCCTAATCTCCTGCCTCGTTTTTGCGAGTATCGTGAAAGCTTCAGAATCCAACGATGAAGGTAAAATCTTTTTATAATTTTTTTGGTCTGGTTTTGGTTTCTTTAGCCTGATAAAAATGGCGTTTTGTTCAGATGTTGTCAACTTAATCTTCAGAATTCAACGATCAAGGTACAAAAATCTTTTTGAGTCCTGTTTCGTCTCCTTTTCGTTTCTTTATCCGTAAGAATTCAACGACGAGGGTAAAATCTTTTTGTAGTCTTTCGTCTCCTTTTGATTTCTTTATCCTGATCAAATTGTTTTGAGTTGTGTTGTCAACTAAAGGCTTTAAAATTCAACGATGAAGGTAAAAATTTTTTTGTAGTTTTTCGTCTTCTTTGCTTTCCTTAGCCTGATAAGAAAAATGGCTCACTTTTGAGTTTTTCATCTTGAAAGTGCGGGATTTAACGATGAAGGTAAAAAAGTTTTTGTAGTTTTTCTTTTGCTTTTATCTCTTCACTTCCGAATAACGAAAAAGCTCAATTTCCAGGTTTTTACTCTAATGATGTGAAACACGTCCTTTAGACCGACCTAGGATTGGAGTGTGGCTAGGTGGTATAGTATATGGGAAATAAAATATAAAAATGATGGTGATTTTAAGCCTGTTGATTAATAACAAAATTAATTATGTTTGTTCGGTCAGCGACTCAGGTGACGCGAAAAGAAAAAGCAAGTTCTGCAACAGTAATCAAACCTAGGTTCTTTTGATCGTTAGTCCCGATGCTCTTCTATTGAGCTAAGAGAGACTCGTGGGAGATAAAGCAAATAAACAAGATTCCATATAACAGACATTCTGCATACTCCTAGGATTGATGCCGAAATATGGCATCAGTCAGAATGGTATACAAACGCGAATTTCGTGAATTTCAAGAGGCTTCAAATAAAGATGTTTTTCGGTCAGTTAAACAGTCTACCTTTTAGCGTTCAAAGTACTTTGAGCACAAAGTTGCCTATTTGTCCACCACTTTGGACCCGACCTAAAGCGAAAGGCATTTGTAAAGAGATACGCCTCCCGTAATGCTTTACTCAAACTCACTCCTTGTGGTTACTGGAAAGTTGCTCCGCGCAAAAGAAAATTATGCTTTGCATGTATACTTGTACCATCTCGGTTTCATGTAGTTTCACTTTAAAACGACGCTATAGCCAAATTAGAACACTTGCCTTGAATACAGCGCTTGGTATGAACGCGTTGTTAGGAATTCTGTATACGATCACTTTCATGAATCTCACTTAGAGTATAGTCACAGAAACTAACAAAGAGTGCAGACGACTAATACGATGAAAGGCAAAACCTATGGTGTATGAAACCTATTAACATTTTGACTTAATAAATAGAAATCGATAATACCGACATTTGATAATTGTTTTTTTTTGTGTGTGATTGTTTTCTTACGTCTATCTAAAAAGAAATGGCCAGGTTACTTTAATTTTAACTTATAGCTTACATATACATGTATACCCTTCGCATAAGCTCCTTGTATTTCCCAGTTAACAGAATGCCGCTGTTTTCAATCCGGATTTGGTGTCCTTCATGTCTTAGACGTGCATTGCCTCACATTAACTATCCACTGAAAGCGGAACTCTTAGACCCTTAAGGCTAGTTAACGCAGGAAAAAAACTCCTTTGTTTAATCGTACCGCAACAGACTGTAATTATCATTGAGAATTAAAGTAAAGTACGGAAAACCAACCCAATAAAACGCCCTAGGCAAGTCTTTTCAAGACTGCACTGAGCCATAACTCATGCATTACCTCGCAATTTACTTGTTTAGTCACTGTCTGTTATTCTCTTCAAGATCCCTCCGAAATTGTCGATGGTAGCATATGGTAAGAAAAAAAAACAATAATCGATTAACATTTTTTTGTATTCAGCACAGAAAATAAGCCTTAACTATACTGGGTGCTGCGCGCCGAGAACAAAAAAAAACATTATCGCGGTTTATTTCATCCCAGTTATTTCGAGAACGAACCAATTTGCCTTCGTATGTGCCGCCCCATGGGGTACGGTTTTTGGTCTAAAAACGGGTATTGACTTTGCCCATTTTGGTCTGGAATTGGGTATGGTTCATTATTTTTTCATTATATTACTATTTTTATTGGTCAGTGTCATTTAAACTGCACGAGGGAGTAAATACTGTTCGAAAGGACAAAATAAATTGGAAAAAAAAGCAAAGGAACAGAAGGCTGATAGGCATTCGCTGCAAAACAGTGCAATTGCCTGCGCACCCGTCGTTAACACAAGATGCAGCGTTTTACCCGTTTTACCACTCGCGAAAGTCGTAACATGCTGCCTGATGAAAAGGATCCTAACACCATCCAGGAGCGACGATTTAATCCTGTCACCCACATGAGAAAGGTTGGGAGACTTGGTAGGGTCGATTTACAAACTGCGTAATACTTGTATAAAAGATTTCTAGCCACGCCCCTGGCATTATGTGCAACCTATCTTTAAATGTTGGAAGCTTTTAATTAGTTCAGTTACTGATGCATATTAAATTGGCCAACTCGGTTGTAACCAATTTATTTTCCTTTGACGAAGTCAAAATTTTTTATGTAAGCGTTTCAATTGACGTCAACAGTAGTAATTATATCAAGTAATTTGTTTTTTCGGACAAAGCAGAGGAAGCCATGGAAGGGTGTTTCTAACAAAACGAAATATTTTTCCGCATTCGTTGAATATACATTTGTGTTAACAAAATACTTGTACTTATCGATAAAACGCATCAGTGTAAGCCAGTGGTGTTCAGAGCAAGTTCACTGAAGTCATGAAGGCTGTTTTCTTACTAATCGCCTGCCTCGTTTTTGCCAGTATCGTGAAAGCTTCAGAATCCAACGATGAAGGTAAAATCTTTTTGTTATTTTTATTATCTCCTTTTGGTTTCTTTTTCCTGATAAGAATGGCGTTTAGTTTAGATGTTGAGAACTTAAGCTTCAGAATTCAACGATGAAGGTAAAATCTTTTTGAGTTGTGTTTCGTCTCCTTTTCCTTTCTTTATGCTGATAAAAATATTTTATTTGTGTTGTCAACTTAAGAATTCAACGACGAGGGTAAAATCTTTTTGCAGTCTTTCGTCTCCTTTTGATTTTTTTATCCTGATCAAATTGTTTTGAGTTGTGTTGTCAACTAAAGGCTTCAAAATTCAACGATGAAGGTAAAAATTTTTTGTAGTTTTTCCTCTCCTTTTACTTTCCTTAACCCTGATAAGAAAAATGGCTCACTTTTGAGTTTTTCATCTTGAAACTGCGGGATTTAACGATGAAGTTAAAAACGTTTTTGCACTTTTTCCTTTTGCTTTTAGTCTCTTCCTTCTGAATAAAAAAAAAGCTCAATTTCCAGGTTTTCACTTCAATGATGTGAAACACGTCCTTTAGACCGGCCTAGGATTGGAGTGTGGATAGGTGGTACAGTATATGGGAAATAAAATATAAAAATGATGGTGATTTTAAGCCTGTTTATTAATTACAAAATTAATTATGTTTGTTCAGTCAGCGACTCAGGTGATTCGAAAAGAAAAAGCAAGTTCTCCAACAGTAATCAAACCTAGGTCCTTTTGATCGTTAGTCCCAATGTTCTACTTTTGAGCAAAGAGAGATTCGTGGGAGATAAAGCAAATAAACAAGATTCCATATAACAGACATTCTGCTCATTGCTAGCATTGATGTCGAAAGATGGCATCATTCACTATGATATAAAAAGGCGAATTTCGTGAATTTCAAGAGGCTTCAAATAAAGATGTTTTTCAGTCAGTTAAACAGTCTGCCTTTTAGCGTTCAAAGTACTTTGAGCACAAAGATGCCTATTTGTCCACCACTTTGGACCCGACCTAAAGCGAAAGGCATTTGTAAAGAGATACGCCTCCTCCTATAATGCATTACTCTAACTCACTGCTTGTTGTTACTGGAAAGTTGCTCCGCGCAAAAGAAAACTATGCATTGCATGTATACTTGTGCCATCTCGGTTCAACGTAGTTTCACTTTAGAAAGACGCTATAGCCAAATTAGAACACTTGGCTTGAATACAGCGCTTGGTATGAACGCGTCTTTATTAATTCTGTACACGATCACTTTCATGAATCTCACTTAGAGCCGTTATAGTCACAGAAACTAACAAAGAGTGCAGACGACTAATACGATGAAAGGCAAAGCCTAAGGTGTATGAAATTTAACCTATTAATATTTTGACTTAATAAATAAATATCGATAATACCGACATTTGATGATTGTCTTTTTGTGTGATTGTTTTCTTACGTCTATCTAAAAAGAAATGGCCAGGTTACTTTAATTTTAACTTATAGCTTACATATACATGTATACCCTTCGCATAAGCTCCTTGTATTTCCCAGTTGTTATTGATTGCACGATCGACTACACATCGTAACATACAAGAGAATAAAGTTTTTTGCCGTGTAATTCTTGATCTTGGGAAAAATTGCATGAATCAAAGAAGTCCTTAAAAAGAAATCTGAGTCTTAATTATAAGTTGTCACATCGTAGGCAAAATGATTTAACAGAATGCCGTTTTTCTCAAGCCGGATTTGGCGTCCTTCATGTCTTAGACGTGCAGTGCCTCACATAAACTTTCAACTGAAAGCGGAACTCTTAGACCCTTAAGGCTAGTTAACGCGGGAAAAAACTCCTTTGTTTAATCTTACCGCAACAGACTGTAATTATCATTGAGAATTAAAGTAAAGCACGATAAACCAACCTAATAAAACGCCCTAGGCAAGTCTTTTCAAGACTGCACTGAGCCATAACTCATGCATTACCTCGCAATTTACTTGTTTAGTCACTGTCTGTTATTCTCTTCACGATCCCTTTTAAATTGTCGCTGGTAGTAAGAAAAAAAAACAATAATCGATAAGCATTTTTGTGTATTCAGCACAGAAAATAATCCTTAACTATATTGGGTGCTGCGCGCGCCGAGAACAAAAAAAAACATCATCGCCGTTTATTTCATCCTAGTTATTTCGAGGACGAACGAATCTGCCTTCGTAAGCGGCGCCCCAAACGGTACGGTTTTTCTACCGGTTTGGTCTGAAAACGGGTTTTTGAGGGAACAGCTGGTGTATGAATGTATTTGTCATCTCAATTCCAAATGAATAAAAAAGAAAGAGCAATATGGCATTCTAAACGGATTCCAAGAAATCTTTTTGTTGGCGTTCTATTCTAAGTAATGGTAACATAATTTCTGCCTATGCCAGGTCTGAAAACGAGTATGAATTTTGAGGCCAGGTAGAAAATGACAATTTTTTGGTCGGAAATAGGGTCAGGATTAGGAGAACCGGGCGGCACATCCTTGACTGAATACCTTTCAAAGTCGCTCCAGTAAAAACACTCGCCAAACGCAGGCCGTTTTTCTACACTACATCGTTTTCTGTTTACATCGAATTTGACCGCCATTTTAGTATTCCCCAGGCTCTTTTCAGCCTTCTTTTGGAAGCTAAAAGCCTGTTAATAACTCTTTAATGTTTGTGTGTTTTATTGTGTTTGATGCGAGCAGATCCATCGATCTTGATTTTAGAGTCGCTTGAAACAGTTTCACAAAGCCAGTAAATGTCAAAATTGACACCGGGTAAGGAGAAAAGCATCTTATAAAGAGCTTTAAAAGCGGATTTTTCAGGGAAAAGTATCAGAAATCGGGGCTGTTATAAGTGATTTAATGTCCTTTATTTCGACAGGCGATTGTTTTTGTCAGTGACACTCTTGCGCGATAGAAAGCGGCCAACCAATTACCGAGTGGAATATGATGACATACGTCAACTTCCACTCCGCCCCTAGTGGTTCCAAATAGTTGGCCATGCAGACACCTCTTCAAACCTATTGAGTGATTTCAGTATTCGTGCATGCGTGGCTTTCTTTATTTAATGCAATTTTCGGGCTAGTTTCATAAACTTGTCCTTAGTTACTGGCATACAACCACTTGTTGAGCTGATCCTTTGTGTGCCCTTCCTCCAAATCATAAATTAAAATTGCCATATTCGTTATTTGCATAGTGCGTGAGTGTAATCACTCGTCCTCTAAGATGTTTGTGATACTTTGTTGACCATGCGTAATTAAAGGTAACCACATCAACAAGCAGTTTCTGATTTTGTGCGAGTTTCCGTAGAGCAAGCACTGAAAGAATCAAAAACTTTTTACAATTATACTTAGGTACTATTCAGTTATCGAAAACAGTGTACCTCGTTCAGTTTTAAGAGAGTTTATCTTGAAGAGGTCGACTCTTTTCTTGAACCTTTCCTGAAGACGCAACAATGCTAAATCAATTACACCATTGCTGTTTTGGAGCGTAATATCCTTTTCTCTTTATAATCATCCCCTTTATCAGAGATTGAAGCCCTTTGGCGGTTAATTATCTGCATCCCGGTATTTGTGCGCGTGGGTGAAATCAATATTAAAATAGTATTAATGGATATATCTCGGATACGTAACTGACTAAGCGTATGGTCACCCCATCAACAGCCAACTCTTGATATTGGCTACGTTTTGGGCGGCGATGTTTTTATGGAACTATTTAATCAACGCACTCACTTAGAGGCGGAAGGAAGTGGTTGAGTTTAAAGCTCTCAACAAATTAACAAAAAAAATTGCATAGTTATTAACTGAGTAGAGCTTGTTAAATGCCATCGTGACCCTTGAATTTTCTTTTGCTTTGTTTTAGTATCATTGTTTTATTTATCTATTCATTTTTTTGAACAACTCAGTCTTTCTGACGGGCAAGGCGAGTGTTAATGGTCTGGATGGTAAGACCACGACAACACTTAACACAAAAAGCGCTTGTTTGACGGCTAAATAGCAAAAGAGAAAATACATAACGTAAAAGATAACTTTTTAAACTGTTTTCACAATAAACACTATAAGAATGGATAAATAACACTGAAGTGTAAACCCCATTAGGAGGCACTCAGTGTACCGTGAAAATGCGACGACCCCTAGCACAAAAGTCCTGTTGGGCTGCTAATACCTTCCAGCAAAAACTAGAGTTTATATAACATAAAACAAAACTGTTTTAAATGTTTAAACAATAACACTAGAGATGTAAGCCCCAGTTTTGGTATTATAATAATAATAATAATAATAATTATTATTATTATTATTATTATTATTATTATTATTATTTTTATCATCATTATTTTTGCATTATATTATTATTTTTATTGGTCAGTGTCATTTAACCTGCACAAGGGAGTAAATACTGTTCGAAAGTACAAAATAAATTAGGAAAAAAGCAAAGGAACAGAAGGCTGATAGGCATTCGCTGCAAAACAGTGCAATTGCCTGCGTAACCCGTCGTTAACACAAGATGCAGCGTTTTACCCGTTTTACCACTCGCGAAAGTCGTAACATGCTGCCTGATGAAAAGGATCCTAACACCATCCAGGAGCGACGATTTAATCCTGTCACCTACATGAGAAAGGTTGGGAGACTTGGTAGGGTCGATTTACAAACTGTGTAATACTTGTATAAAAGATTTCTAGCCACGCCCCTGGCATTATGTGCAACCTATCTTTAAATGTTGGAAGCATTTAGTTCATTTATGCATAATTAAATTGGCCAAGTGATATATCTCACTCGGTTGTAACCAAGTTATTTTCCTTTGACGAAGTCTAAATTTTTTGATGTAAGGGCTTCAATTGACGTGAACACTACTAATTATTTGTGTTTTCGGACAAAGCAGAGGAAGCCATAAAAGGATGTTTCTAACAAAACGAAATATTTTTCCGCATTCGTTGAATATACATTTGTGTTTATTAAATACTTTTACTTATCGATAAAACGCATCAGTGTAAGCCAGTGCTGTTCAGAGCAAGTTCACTGAAGTCATGAAGGCTGTTTTCTTCCTAATCTCCTGCCTCGTTTTTGTGAGTATCGTGAAAGCTTCAGAATCCAACGATGAAGGTAAAATCTTTTTATAATTTTTTTGGTCTGGGTTTGGTTTCTTTAGCCTGATAAAAATGGCGTTTTGTTCAGATGTTGTCAACTTAAGCTTCAGAATTCAACGATCAAGGTACAAAAATCTTTTTGAGTTCTGTTTCGTCTCCTTTTCGTTTCCGTTTATCCGTAAGAATTCAACGACGAGGGTAAAATCTTTTTGTAGTCTTTCGTCTCCTTTTGATTTCCTTATCCTGATAAAATTGTTTTGAGTTATGTTGTCAAGTAAAGGCTTTAAAATTCAACAATGAAGGTGAAAAAATTTTTTGTAGTTTTTCGTCTTCTTTGCTTTCCTTAGCCTGATAAGAAAAATGGCTCACTTTTGAGTTTTTCATCTTGAAACTGCGGGATTTAACGATGAAGGTAAAAACGTTTTTGCAGTTTTTCTTTTGCTTTTAGTCTCTTCCTTCTGAATAAAAAAAAGCTCAATTTCCAGGTTTTCACTTCAATGATGTGAAACACGTCCTTTAGACCGGCCTAGGATTGGAGTGTGGATAGGTGGTACAGTATATGGGAAATAAAATATAAAAATGATGGTGATTTTAAGCCTGTTGATTAATAACAAAATTAATTATGTTTGTTCAGTCAGCGACTCAGGTGACTCGAAAAGAAAAAGCAAGTTCTCCAACAGTAATCAAACCTAGGTCCTTTTGATCGTTAGTCCAAATGCTCTACTATTGAGCTAAGGGGGACTCATGGGAGATAAAGCAAATAAACAAGATTCCATATGACAGACATTCTGCATACTCCTAGGATTGATGCCGAAATATGCATGGCATCAGTCACAATGATATACAAACGCGAATTTCGTGAATTTCAAGAGGCTTCAAATAAAGATGTTTTTCAGTCAGTTAAACAGTCTGCCTTTTAGCGTTCAAAGTACTTTGAGCACAAAGTTGCCTATTTGTCCACCACTTTGGACCCGACCTTAAGCGAAAGGCATTTGTAAAGAGATACGCCTCCTCCTATAATGCATTACTCTAACTCACTGCTTGTGGTTACTGGAAAGTTGCTCCGCGCAAAAGAAAATTATGCTTTGCATGTATACTTGTACCATCTCGGTTTCATGAAGTTTCACTTTAGAAAGACGCCATAGCCAAATTAGAACACTTGGCTTGAATACAGCGCTTGGTATGAACGCGTTTTTAGGAATTCTGTATACGATCACTCGCATGAATCCCACTTAGAGTATAGTCACAGAAACTAACAAAGAGTGCAGACGACTAATACGATGAAAGGCAAAACCTAAGGTGTATGAAACCTATTAACATTTTGACTTAATAAATAAATATCGATAATACCGACATTTGATAACTGTCAGTTTTTGTGTGATTGTTTTCTTACGTCTATCTAAAACGAAATGACCAGGTTACCTTAATTTTAACTTTTAGCTTACATATACATGTATACCCTTCGCATAAGCTCCTTGTATTTCCCAGTTGTTATTGATTGCGCGATCGACTACACATCGTAACATACCAGAAAAGAAAGTTTTTTGCTGTGCAATTCTTGATCGTGGGAAAGTTTGTATGAATCAAACAAGTCATTAAAAAGAAATCTGAGTCTTAATTATAAGTTGTCACATCGTAGGCGAAATGATTTAACAGAATACCGTTGTTTTCAATCAGGATTTGGTGTCCTTCATGTCTTAGACGTGCATTGCCTCACATAAACTTTCAACTGAAAGCGGAACTCTTAGACCTTTAAGGCTAGTTAACGCGGGAAAAAAACTCCTTTGTTTAATCTTACCTCAACAGACTGTAATTATTATTGACGATTAAAGTAAAGCACGATAAACCAGCCTAATAAAACGCCCTAGGCAAGTCTTTTCAAGACTGCACTGAGCCGTAACTCATGCATTACCTCGCAATTTACTTGTTTAATCACTGTCTATTATTCTCTTCAAGATCCCACGAAAATTGTCGATGGAAAGCCCGTTGAACGAGATGCACCAGGTTGGTATTTAATTACATTGTGCTATTAGTACGAAAAAAAGAGACAATAATCGATAAACATTTTTTTGTATTTAGCACAGAAAAAAATCCATAACTATACTGGGTGCCGTGCGCGCCGAGAACAACAAAAAAAAAACATTACCACGGTTTACTTCATCCTAGTCATTTCGAGAACGAACCGTGGGGCCAGGGTACCTCACTATACGGTCCGAATACTGCTTTGCCCCGGGGAGTACTCCCTTTTATTTGCCCTGATATGTGGCGCCCCAGAGGGTACGGTTTTTCACCGTTTCGGTTTGAAAACGGATGTAAACTTTGCCCATTTTGGTCTAAAATTCCAATTCCAAATGAATAAAAAAGAAAGAGCAATATGGGATTCGAAATGGATTCCAAGAAATCTTTTTGTTGGCATTCCATTCTAAGTAATGATAACACAATTTCTGTCTATGCCAGGTCTGAAAACGAGTATGGATCTTAGAGGCCAGGTGGAAAATGACATTTTTTTGGTCGGATTGGAGAACCGGGCGGGACACCCCCACCAGGAATACTGCCCCCCCCCCCCCCGGCCCCCCCAGGGGCTTTTCTCACTGATGGCCAAGTTTTTCTACCTTTTACCTTGTTCATTAATTAAGCAAAGTTTACCCTTTATACTGTGGGCCACAACACATTCATTACGTTGCAATTTACTGGTTTACTCATTGACTCATCTTCAAGATCCCACCGATATTGTCGATGGAAAGCCGGTTGAAGAAGATGAACCAGGTTAGTATCTAATTACATTATGCTTTCAGTAAGAAACAAAGCTTACAATCGATAACAGTCTTGTTATATTCTGCACACACAATATCCTCAACTAACTACCTTTTTGATTAAACTTAAGTCGCTAGAAAATGAACAAAGTTTGCCTTTTATACTTGCCTTTGTGGAAGGTCTCCTGTTAACTGGATCTGCATTTTTCACAAATAACAAAAAACATTCGAGTGGTATATAATTAATGAGTTAACAATAAGATTCAAAACAACACGGAGTAAAAATGATTTGTCTTGTCAGTTGCAAACAAAGAAATTTTAAAATAGATTTTTTTGCAAAGATAAAATAAAGTTTCATTAAATTTCGTATCCTAATCTCAAGGAAGTTAGAAATATTTTTCTCATCTATGAATAACACTGTTTAGGCAAAACGAGAAAAAATAAACACTCTCGTTTGCTCTCTTTTATATCTGACTAGATTGGCTAACACGTGGCTTAAGAAATTTCAAGTGCATTTTAACAATTTGACATCTAAGTCGAATGGAAAACAGTGAAAAGTCACTAGCTAAGGCTCAACAATCACAGCTTTATTGCTGGCAGCAGATGGTAATTTTTTCTCGCAGAAGTAACAGGATTTTGCGATTAAATAAACAACGAGTTTGAAACCTCGGGAGGTATAACTTTTTAGTCAGTCAAACCATAAGGCCCATAGCTAAGTCTCTGCCGAAGATCCACAATCTTTGAGCACAGACTAAGCTCTCTAAGGCAAAATCACCTAGACTAAACACTCACGAAGCGTTTTTATGCTTGGCACAAAGTTTTCTGGTAACACGAGCTCAACCACATACCTGTCAACACCTTCAGTAAATCACACAATAAATGACTTTGCGGCAATCACAACACTTCCGAAAACCACTCACGTATACTTCCACAGTTAACACGGGCGAAGCATAGTCGAATACGCTCCTCTAACTTATGGTAATATGCCCGTCTAACCTCGTTTACGGGTAAAAATTCTTTTGAAATTCAAATACGAAAACGTCGTCTGATTAGCATTTCAAAGGACGTTTTACTCAAAAACGAGGTTAGACGGGCATATTACCATACGTGAGAAGAGCGTATTACTCCGTAAAATTCTCGCTTTCTCCACAAAAATCGTCACATGGAACTTTTCTCTACTCACTAATAGTCGATTTATTCAAGATCCCGGATGAACCAGTGGTTGGAAAAAGGAGACATACAGCCCCCGCTTTCGAAACAATTTCTTACCAAGTCTTTGGCCTGGTCAGAAATCAGCGTCAATTTCCATCTCGCTGAATAGATTTCAACCCTAGAACCTACTTAGTGAGGCCAAAGACTTGTTACTACCAACAACAACGCTCGCAATATCCAATTTTTTTTCACAAGTTGGACAATAACACGGGCGCACGTGCAAGAAAACAAGAGTATATATATCTATCTATATATCTTTCTATATGAAAACCTTTTTGAAAACGGGTGTATATATATATATATACAGTCGATGAAAAATGCCAAGCTAACCACTTGTGAGAAAGGATCCAGAGGGACCTCAACTTTATAAACGTGAATGACAAAAAGATCTGGAACAAACTTCCTCATAGAGACGTTTCGCCCTTTGGGCTTCTTCAGTGTATTTAAAAAAATCAAAACTTGGATAAAAAAAAATACGCAATTTGAAATAGCTATACATTCGGGGTGAAAATAAGGTTACGTAATACGTTAAATAAAAGCGAGACATACACAATTGGTAAAATTAAAGATGACACGGTAAAAAAATAATTAATGAGGGTAGGTGGTAAAAGTTATGTCATTGCCGAACGGAACAACAGGTTCCCCAATCGGGGCCTCTGAATCAAATCAAATGGATTAACATAACATAATCCTAGAAGGCACACCTTAAACAAAAAGTAATAAGGTACAAGCTAAAGGCCTATGAATGGAAAACCCTTTAGAAGAATAACAGAATCCCCGAAAGGAGCCCCTGAGCGCATCGGCAATCACAGAACAATAAATTCTCTTATTACAAACTTACAGTTAAAAATATAATTAAAAAGTAGTAAAAAATGCCATTCAAAAGGTGAGGTGTGTCAATTATACTTAATTTTATTCTATTGCATATATATAAATACAGGCTGGGGGCGTGGGCAAAGAGCCTAAGGCGAACCTTCCTTATGACTATGGTCATACAAAATACTAATGGATCAGACCTTACATTCTTGCGGAAAATTTGTGCGTTGTGAGATTAACCGCTCTTTGTAAGTACTATTAGTTGCAGTAGTGTTGAGTTGCGCATGGCCGCTAATGCCTCGATGTTTCTTGACATAAACCTTCCCTCGAGAAAAAATAATGATAGTATTATTAATAGATAAAAACCGACGTAAAAATTCACCACAAATGTAATTTTTTTTTTACTGATTTTCAATCTTTTTTTTTTTCAGATAAGAAGTATCTTATCAATGGCGAGCAGTTAGGAGCAGACGATTTCGATCAGGATTCTACAGTTATTGACGGAGCGGAGTAAGCAGATGAAATGCTCCTACCCGCTGAGGATTATGGTAAAATTTTTTTCCTCTTTGTTAAAAAAAGATCATTTCGTAAATCTCTTTTTTAACTGCGATACTTTTCCACGAACGTGGTTTTGTACAACTTGCCTGATGCAGTCTCCTTGGCATTTAGTGTAGACGAGTGGGAAACGCGAGAACCTAGAACAGGGAAATTTTGTCTACCACGAGCCGTTAATAATATTATGCTAATATTATGTAGAAGGACTAATAATAGTAACCAAGTCAAAATTTTTCAAAAGAGTACTTATATACATAATACTGTACCTGGGACCCATTGTCAACAATCAATTATCAATTAGGATCATGGAAGAAACATCCCTTCAGCTGGTGTACAATTGGAGGGCGACAGTTTTTGAGTGGAAAATATGGCGTGCGACAAACCTTCAGCCAGTGCGCTGCGCAATGTGACAAAACACCAGGATGCAAGGCGATTGAATTGTGGCATAGGTACAACTGGAACTGTTACTGGTGCAAGAGAACAGATTTGATCCGACCTTACACCAACAGATATGATCTTGCCTACCCTGCACATGTGTGGGTAAAACGTAAGAAAATTTTCTCATTATTTTATTGATATCCCTACTATATTCATTTGCATTTTTGCATATCTCCGATCTGAATAGTTCACTTCAAATGACACTACATTGAAATGTGTATCTCACTTAACAAAGCATTTCGGAGTAATAAACTAATTTAGTGTTTTCGGATAATTAACAGAAACTTAACTTAACTTTTTTTATGTGATAAATGTTATGCATCATTGGCTTTTTATGAATTAATTAGTACTAAGTTAACCTTTCTGTAAGCGCTGCTTCTGATTATACTGGCGAAAGATAAACGGAGGAAAAAATTGCTCCGAATGTTATTTCAAAGAAATTATTTAAAAAGCAATTATCAGTCATTAAATAATTATTATGTTAAATAAAACGGCGCTCAGTTAGCAAAAGCTTCCACAAGGATATGCAAAAGAAATATTACCTATTAGTAAAATCCAACTAGTGGACTATTATCAATGCTACGCTGTGATTGGTTGAGCTACTACTAGGCTATATGTTATAGCCCACTAGTAGCGAAAAGCGCCGGTTTTTTGGCGGCAAAAAAGGATTTAAGTCTAGCTTTAACTAGCTAAAGTTGTTTTTTCTCGATATTTTTGACCAACTAGTTGGATTTTACTAAAACAATTGTTCCTCTCGCCCTCATGGCCTCTGAGTCAGTAGCCCATTCGGCCTTCGGACTCATGGGCTATTGACTAACCCACGTTGATCAGTTTGAATGGCATTTTTGCATATCTCCGATGTGAATAGTTCACTTCAACTAATCCATCAATCATCTTGTTTAACCTCTTTATCCTTTTTACAACAGATAGTAACTTAACAAAACAAAACAATACAAGTTAATAGTGAATGATAGAAAAAGCTATTATAGTAGCAATTTGGCAAGAGGTTTGGACTATCTGTGAGACTAATGGAACTGCGTTATCTTTCTTGCTATTAAAGTGGTATTCGACACAGTTAACCATGACATTAGTTTGCAAAAAGTCAAATTATATGGCTTTAACTACAAGATTATGGACTGGCTTAGATCTCATCTTTTCCACAGATCCCTAGTTTGCGTAATAGGCACAGCATCTTCAAAACGGACTAATGGTTTCCCACTAGGCTCTTTTTAAGGACCACTGCACTCCGGATCTTACTAAAACAAATTGAATAACATTCCACCTTATACTCTAATTTACGGTCACATGACGAGAATCTCAGGCCCCAAATGTGGAAATCTGGTGCGACCACGTTGACAGAATTGGCAAGAGTCAGGGTCGTCTGGTGTTTTCTATAACTTTCTCCTGGTTTCCTTCTTCCATAATAAAGTTTGTTCACGGATATTTGAAAACTATTATTTTACCATAAATAAAAGGTAAATAAAAGCTATAGCTATTAGTAGTCTATCAGTACCATCTACACGGGTAAAGACAGGGAACATTTTCATAACGTACCCTCAGATTAAAAACTTGTTACTCATAACTAATATCTTTTTTGTTACCTTGCAGTTGATAAACCCGCAGGTAAGTGTATCTGTCCCTATCCTGATATAAGAAACAAAGGCCCTGTCCTAGCTTGAACTCATAGAGAAAGTGTAATAAGTTGTCTCGTTAAAACTTGCTTAGGTACCTTTCAATAATACACTGTTTCTCTAAAGCTAGTAGCCTGAAGTAACTACATCTTAAAGACACTTGCTTTTCACTTAACAGAGTACATTGTGTAAATAGTTTGTAATCTACTGGAGCTTGAAAACTCGTTAATTTTGTAAAGGATCATCAATTATATTTATATTGTTCAAAAGATTAATTTTTCTGGCAAACTGACCTATTGATCGACTATTAAGTAGTTTTTCGATCAAACAGGGATTAAGGGCTGCCCAGAAAAACGTATATTTTCAAATGCGCAAATCATGGGGTGAGTTCCATAGGCCATTTTAATAAACAATTCATATCTTCCGCGCCATTGTATATCATATATATCTACATATTTCCTTTGATTTAATTGCCTCTTTAACTTCATTTTTAGAATGTACAAAGTACCAACTGCTCAACGACAACACGAGAGCACAGGGATACAGCCGAGCTTTTTACAGATGCGATACCACTCTGGGTGCACAGCCTACTTGGTACAGATTTACCGGGAGATCAGGAAGCCAGATGCCTACCTCTTGTGTTCCAACTAACCACTGTGGAACCCATGCACCAGGTTGGCTTGCAGGATGTCATCCTCCCCCTGGTAAAATTAGCACCGTCCTTGTCTGCTTTCACTGGCATGGCGATTGCTGCCGCTGGCATACTTTCATCCGTGTGCGTAATTGTGGTGGGTTCTTTGTCTACGAGTTGAAGAAACCACCAGCCTGCTATCTGCGTTACTGTGGAAATTCAGGTCATAAATAAATAAATAAATAAATAAATAAACAATCTGTTTTTTTGTCAAACCGTGACTTTATGTGCATTAAGTTTTGACAAACAACAGAAAAAACAAGCGGTTGAAATGTTTACCCATTTTAAAATAATATTTCTTCTCAATCTAACTGTTGAAAGTTTTTTGATGAACATGTATGGACATCTTTTAGTTTTCATTGTGTAGTTGACGCTTTGCTACCGCGTACGATTTTTCAAACAAAGAATTTTGAAAGACATACCTTCGTCAATTATATCATTATCATCTTAATCACTATCGTTTTCAGTATTCTATTCAGTAAAATGATATGTCTTGGGAAGAAAAAAAAATGCCTAAGACAATAAACCTCCTCCCCAAGGTCTTCCCGCTTTCTAATATGGCGCCAGCAGGAGAGAAGACCCTGGCACACAGCAACCTAAAACGTTCGCTGATTGGTGCGTTTCATACATGGACTCTGATTGGTTTATATCTTTAAAAACAAAGATGGGTACCTCATGGAAAAAAGAGGACCGTTATCTTTATCCTCTGAGGCCTAAAAGGTGAATAAGATTCCTTTTAATCGTTTGCAAAGCTGAGAATCGTTAGAAGCAGCAGCAAAGTAAAAAGGAGAATATTTGAAGATAGTTGGCCAATTATTCACGCTTCCCGTGGTGATCTTCAGCTTATGTCGACATATGTCATGCCGGTTTCTGTGCTTAGAAATAAAACATTTAATCAGGTACCAAACATTTGTTTCATAGAAAAAGTCCAGGCCTAGACTTCAGGTTATTAATTCATTTAGCTGTCTAGAAAACTGCCATTTAGCGAATCTTATCCCCTCCTTACTGTATATGTTACACAGGTCAAAGTTTAATCATGATTTCAGCTTATAATTCTGATTCATCCTACAAGATTGTAGGTCGATATTTTAAATCCTAACTTTCAAATTACTCAGGCTAGTTTTTAGCATCAGTAGTTATACCTCTCTCTCCCTGTTATTGACAGCTAATGCAGCGAACAAAATTTATTGAGGTGTGGGGCAACTGACAGGCTTTTATGAATTCTGTAAAAAAAACCACCCTCTGCTCTGAAAAAGTTAATGGCATGTTGTATATTGATTTTTTTTAGATTTTTGTCTTGAATAAAAAAAATACCTCTAATGCACTGATAAATTTAAAACTTCAACATCTCCCCCAGGCAGTCCTCTAGCTGATACATTAGGCCAATATTATTAGTGATCAAATGCCTCTGCCAAAGAAGAGTTGTTGTGCTCTTATTCCGGTGTATGGCTTAACTCACAGTTAATGTTTTGGACGTCTGAAAGTAAGACAGGCTTTTAGGCAGTAGTCTTACGGTATCCAGCTTCTTGAACCTCTGTTGGATGTCCCCTTCAATTTTTACTATATATATTGAAATAAGCAGTCCATCGCAAAAGCTACCTCCGAATGACTTTATTGTTTGATATATATTTTTTTAAAATTTATATCTTATCTATTTCTTTGTTTGTTCAATGACAGCAGCAACTACTTTTAAAAACCTAGCACTTATGCGTGGCAGCAACTCTGACTGACAAAATCCACTTAATGTTGATTGGCAATGGAAGTACAAGAATTAATCACTCTTGTTTTCATACAATACCTTCTGCATATAGGCCATAGTCTTTGCTGAACAAGGAATTCAACTAAAAATTAAAGCTGTTTCATAAAACTCCTCCATACATCATACGAAAAAGTTAAACTTGACACATTTGGTTGAAAGTCTTCATTCCACTTAAGTAAGGGTCAAATTCCCCACTCCCAAGGCACACGTGATGGTCAAATACCCAGGAGTTGCCCGGGGAGTGTTGAAGTTTGCAATATCTGTGCATAAAATAACCTGTTTTCTTTTCTCGGAAATGAGAACTTACCTATCAGTGGATTGATGCATGTGGGATTTGCTTCTAGCTGCGCTAATAACTTGATGCACATGATGCCCATTATTTAAGCAAGTAAAACGGCAGTAACCTAAGCGAAATATTTTCACCATGAAAACGACAAAACTGGAGCACTTGAAATACTGATTTAGGTTTGGTGGAATTCCTGTAGGCTCAGTGTTTTTGAAATTGTGACTGAGATGATAGTATTCGCAACCGCGTAACCAGTTTTTACCAGTGATAACTCACTGCTGTCTTGCGAGATTTTGTTCGTTGAATCCAAGAAAGCCACGAAATCACTGCTGTTCGTGTTTTAAACATTACTTAAACTTTTGTGGTTTTTAATTGTGGACCACTTATTACTAGAAATTATTTGTAAATGAACAAAATAAAAAACCCTGCAAACCAGAAGCATGCGCCATTTTTTAGAACATGACTTGAACATACAAAATGTATCAGAAAAGAGTCGTCAATGCATTCTAGCTGCATCATTAGCCCATAAAAAAGACAACAAACATGTATTAATGCATTTTATGAGTGCCAGGGTCTTTTCTCCTACCGCCACCACATTTGAAAGCGAGAAGACCCTGGGGAGGAGGTTGTAAGACAATACGCTTGAAAAAAAAATTGAACGCACTGTCATGTGTCTCCCGTTTTACAGAGGACACGGTATGCTTTGAAAGGTCTCTTCGTTCAGGAACAATTCATCAAAACTAGAAATTTATTTTAAAAAAATTGCACCTAATAGCGGAAAAAATGTGTGTATGTAATTATACTTATGTCTTTAATTCCACACAATTATGTATGGTCAGAATTTGAGGTGCCCCCTTCTAAATTATTCAGGGGTTGAGCGGAAGTTATGTCGACCTGCTTACGCATGAAGTTGAAAGTTAAGCCTGACTTCTTTATTTATTTTTTTTTTTTAGTTTATTAAGGCAATTGGAAAAGCCAAGTCAGACAAGCAAGCAAGGCTCATGGGTAAGTGCAGCCCCCTTTAGAGAGGTCGGCGTTTCAAAGTAGGCTTCGTCGTCAACTTGCTCGCATTTTCAGTGGTACGTTTTCCAAAGATTAACAATAACTCAATTTCTATTCCTCACGAAGAAATTATTGCGTTACAGGTCATATCACATTTTAGGCTGGCATTTTAGAAAAACTTTTCAAGGGCACTTGAGAACTAAATAAAGGAACTTGTTTGTTTTTGTTTTGGTTTTTAAACTAATGCTTTATTTTTTTGACGATATTACAGATTTAGCCGAAGACATGCAGGACCAGTGTTTCAAGCCCTTTGGTTCATGTGATTGCATTATAACTTCCTGGCAGCTTAAAAGTAAATTAAAGTTCCGCCTTCGAGAATTAAACTTAATCATAAACGTAGTTTAACACTGTTTGTATGTTGCTTCCCTGACGGTGTGATGGGATAAAAACGATCAATAAATGTAATTTTTTAATGCAATTCTTTTCAATTGCTCGGCTTGCCTGTCCAGTCCTGTAATCTTTAACATACATAGCCGCATAGCAATCTCCCTTTCGCCGGTTTTTTTCACTCAGCTTCTAACGGTCGATCCTACAGAACAAAAACACAGCTCACCTTCACAATATTTCACAAAACGCAAAATTCCGCAAAGAAACTCCCCCGTTCATAATCCGTGAGAAAAAAAAAAAGAAAAGAAAAAACAATAATTATCCCCTCCTTACTGTATAAGCCCTCGGGGATTTATTTTTGGATATTACCCTCAAATACAAAATAAACCATATCATGTCAAAAAACTGTAAGACACAATATTTCACGTAAGATCAGTCTATCAACTTTGGGAAAAGTTGGGCTTACGCCTGAATGACTTTAGTCGACAAAAGAAATGTTAACCCTGAACTAAAACAAAGAAGAGATGAAACATTTCTTTGAGTAGAGTTTCGAGAGGGTGGTATTCCCTTACAACAAAATTAAAATCACCAGCACATCCCTATATGGGGTTCGTTTAGGCGCTGCATTAATGATAAATGAACTCATTCAGTTTTTTCGATCGCCTACAATATTTTTGACGTCACACTCTCTTCTGATACTCTTTTGCGCCTAGCCTTAAATTTGTATTGAACATTTCACTAAAATTGATTTTTCAACGCAAATGTCATAGTCTTGTCTTAGTTTCTGTAGTCGCTGATTGAGCTGACAAATGTCATAGTCTTGTCTTAGTTTCTGTAGTCGCTGATTGAGCTGATTGCAAGTATGTCCTCCGAACTAATAGTACAATCTTCATTGTCATACGTTAGTGTGACGTTAGTGCGACCCGACTTCCTTTTACCGAGCACATGTTGAATATATGTATTTGACCAAGCGTGAGGATAATTCATCAAGAACTGAAAATTAACGTCATTGTGCTCGTATTTTTTTTTTGTGCCATGGACCAAGCAATCCAAACAGTATAGCATTTCTAAAATAATGGGTTCAATTCAATTAACCATACTAATGGTCCTCTGCATACATTTTCTTAGATGGGTGAAAGTTGATTTCTTCCAGGAGGGGTACTCCTTTATATAGGCTATATATGTATGTGCCGCCCCATCGGGTAGGGTTTTTGCGCCCCCCCCCCGGGCATTTCTTGTCCTAAATTATCAAGTGACAGTAAGGTTTTATCAGGCTTTTATGATTGTTTTACATGGCAAAATCCCATTATATTTTCATTCAATATTCATTCTCAGTTATTACCACTTGCCACTATATGGGAGATCAAAGACACAAACATTTCAAAGTTACTAATGAACAGACCCGAGCTCAATGTGTCGCCCTTCTTGTTTTAATGTCTTTGAACAAGCTTACTTCAAGGACATATTGTGTGTTCTTCATTCTCCTGGTATTTTCCACACGTTATACACAATGCTAAAACGCTCACCTCTGATGATCAGCATTAGCCTTATTCACGTTTGTCTCTCTAGTCTTACAGTGCCGGTCTCCCACTTTCAGCCAGCTGCAGGATTCACTGCCAGCCAACTATTTTGCCTGTCCTATGAATTATCGTTTTCCACGCTATTTTTCTTCTTCTCCCTCTTTTTCTTCTTCTTCCACACATTGTACGCATGCTTATTGCCTATTATTATTATTATATTATTATTATTATCATCATTATTATTAAATGCGTTGATTTCGCCAACTCAAGCGAAATCCTGAGTATCATATCATCTGACAATCATTAATACTGGCCATTGTTGTGTCACCCTTGCTGCCCACCCGTGCTGCCCACTTATTCCGCATACCAAACGTTTTCCAGTTGGCCAGGGTTAATTATAAGCTTCAAACGGCAAGATTTCATCGTGGAAGTACAGAGTGTAACTAAAAAATATAACCTAAAGTTTCTTAATTAATCAATTGTGTATGTTGATATGACTTTTGTAGTGGCCTGAGAAGCTAGAACACTGCAAAGGTTTTCCTAGAAGCTGGTGCGTGATGTCTTCCATTCATGACGCCAACGATATTGCTTCATTGACAAAATACTTAACTACAACGTTATTAATCTGTTTATACAATGTGTCTGAAAATGAATGGTCCTACCAAAACTTTGTATATTCTCCCAGTTTAACTCTAAATTAATGATCGTGATAAAAATTGAAAAAAACGTGTCGGAGTTAGGCCTTGAGGCAACAATTTAAAACAGAAAATAGAACTCCTTTATGCTACATGTACTCTCGATATTTGTTATTTAAAGTTGAGGTCTTACGCTTGACTGACTTAAGGTGACAAAAAGAAATCTTAACCATGGACTAAAACAAAAGACTAATCCACAAAAAACCTTGTGGATATTTAGCAATGTAATTATGAAACACTTGGAAAAGTAATTTAAATTCGCGTTATTTTTTAGATGTATTCCCCAGCATCACTTTTACTCGTTGAGTTCTGGTATTTTGATAACTAATCTAAACTTGTTGCAACGCTTTTATCGATTTTAACCATTAGCTGAACATATTATTTAACAGAAATATTTGTTTTGCGAAAAGGGCCAACAAGAGGCTCTCATCAGAAAGTCTACACTGCAAGAAAAATTTGATTTACACCGAATCTTATCAGTGCAAATATGGTGCAGAAAAGTACAAACTACAGTTAAATCAGGGGCAAAGATGGTAAACACCACAATTGCTCTCGAATTTACAACCCCATGTAAACTAGGATGCAAATGCGGTATTTACAATTTTTGCCTTTGATTTCCTCCTAGTTTGCACTTCGTGCGGCCGGTGCTACCCATCGGTGGTGAGCCAGGTTGTTTCAGTACGTTTTTCTAGCTTCGTATTTATTTATGAGCTCTTTCCACGAAAAGGATTTTTGTTCAGGATCTTAGCAAAGTTCAGTCGAACTTTGGAGCAGTGGATTTGTATAATTTAAAGTTACTTTAAATTACGGGTACTCAATTTGTTTGTATCATTCTTGAAAAAACAGGTTAGTACTTACCTAAGGAAAGAGATCAAACTGAGAACTAAGTCAAACGGATGTGGTATTCATTATTTACTTGAAAGCGCTATTTTTCACGAGACATCAATTTGTAATAATTTTACATCAAACTTATAAAGAAAAAGCAGAAAAAAAAACACTTCGCGAGTTAATGTTTAACATATTTTTAGTACGACTAAGCAATCTATTTTTTCATTGAACTTAGCTTATAACAGTTAATTTTAAATTTTAATTTGTAATGATTAATTCGTAAATTAAAGGAAAAAAATGCTAATTTTGTTTTTTGTGGGTTTGTAAAGCTATCTTCCTCTCTTACCCCCGCTTCGAATATCTTTAATTTGTTGATTTTCTCGGTGCAGAATTGTTTTAATTCAAACCTCCTAACACCAGGTTCTCCGAGTGAAGTTTCCCAATTTTCATGAAAACTGGCCGAACAGTAAGACTAAAATTGACCTTTGACTTCTAATAAAAACAACAGTTTTATAAGCAGAGATCAATTGAGCGAAAAGAAGTTTAATGATGATGATAATAATAATAATAATAATAATAATAATAATAATAATACAAGAAAAACACAACACAAATCAGCTCAGATTATTTGGCGTTAGAAAATAGTCGACAATCTATGACGCCAACACTGGTTTTTGCCCAAATCTATTGACGACTGAGGAACGAACGCAGAAAATTCATACCAAAGACGCGTCACAACTCACATCAGCCAATCAGAAGCACAATAAGTAAGACCAAAGACGGAATGAGTTTAGCCCCTTTATCCTCTCTTGCTTTAACTCTCTAAAAATTGTATAAAGCCCTTTTTTGTCAATTGAATTACACCTGTTTGTTAAGAATATTATGTTGCTTTGGTTGCTCGGTCCGTGGCACACAAAAAAACGTGCCCAATGTCAAGGGTAACTTTATGCTTGGTCAGCAACGCGTACGTTCGATGACCTTTACTTGTGGTGGGTGTTGGTGACGCCATGGCAGTAAAGATGGCTCAGTATTAATTTAGTGGGTGTACTAAAGATTACCTAAATCAGGTCATTTCGAATCATTAATCAATCACAAAATTAAAGGCAAAGTTGAACACACACATAAAGATACAGTGTAAATAGCCATTAGGCATATGGCCTGTGTCAAAGAGTGTTAGGAATACGTGTGATGTTAAGAGAGAGTGCGAGACTTTTTCATCAGATGAAGTTCATAGTGGAGTGACTGAAGTTTCCACATCGGGAGAATAGTTTTGACGGTAGCTGAGTACAGTTTTTGAAACTCTAATCAACTTTACGACAAATTTGCTCTTATTTTGTTTAAAAAATTGATACAATCATCCCATTTTCAAACCAAATTGACCCCAGCACATAAAAGGAAAACATGATCCTCAGAGCAAGATTGCTATTCCCCTTTGTCCCGCGTGTAAATACACTAACCAAAAGAGCATCATTAAAACGAGTGAACCATCTGTCTAAAATAATGTGCTATTGGAATTACTACGTCTTTACCGAATTGGTGAAGGGAGATTATCCTGAGTACTAATTGAGTAGAATCACTGAAAGATGAAGGAAGGTCTTATTTCCCAACCAAGTTGCTTGGTTTAGCATTTTACTTGATGGTTTAGGGTAGCAAAAGAAAGGCAAAACTGTGCATGTCGTCATTATGGCCCAAAAAAGCACTTTAATTGTAACACTATGATGCGTACTTTAGACGCGAAAGATACGGAAAGTCATGATTTATTGTTTTAATATAGTAAGGCTCTATGCATACGGTAGAATTCAGAAATGTGCAAACGCGGTAATGATTTACTACACGTCTCTCAGTCCAGTCTGTTCCATTACTTTAAGCTATTTGCGAATGCATGGACTTTGAATCTATCATCAAAGCAAAGAATCAGGAGTCGTTGACTCTTGAACATTTTGTATCTTTTTTTTATATCTTTGACCTTTTATTTGCGTCGCATCATAGTGAAACTGTGATGTTTTGTAGCTTTAATTAGGCATCAAGGTAAAAATTCATCAGTTTTTCCGTGCAGTTGATCATACCTCGATTGCAATATTCCCTTTAACAAAGTAGAATTACATAAATTAGATGAAAAGTGCTCTGAAACCTCAAGTGCGTCAATAATGCTATGTCATGAACTCTGTTTTGTTTAGAACAAAACAACAGAAAAAAAGAGGGGTGCAACAAAAGAAAATATTTTTTCCGCTTTGGTTTAATTTACATTTCTTTTTAAATGTCAGTACGTTTCGGTCAAAGGCACCATTCTTGGCCAGTGGTGTGGAGATTAAGTTATTTGAAGTCATGAAGACAACTCTGTTGCTTATATCCTGCCTCTTTTTTACGAGCACAGTGAGAGCTGCAAAATTCAACGATGAAGGTAAATACTTTTTACTGTTTCTCTATCTTGATAAACTGAATGGCTTAATTTTGTGGTTCATTAAAAAGATAGTAGAAAGGGAAGTGCTAATCTTAAGCTAACACTTCTCTTCTTAGCCATCCTTCCGTTCTGTTTGTGTAGATTTGAGTGTCGGTATTTATGGTAGAAGGTAAAGTGGAAGGCAAATTGCGACCTTTAGTGACCCTCTTTAGTTTCGAGTGGAGACCTGATCTATTGACCCACAACAGCAACAGGATACAATTGACAGTGTTTCAGCGAAGAGGACAAAGAAATAAGAATTGTACGTATTTTCCACCTTGGGTTACTGAAAAGCCATATCAGTTTTAAAGCATGAAGAGATTCGAAGAAAAACTTTGAGTCCTATTTCACAGGTCAGGTGACCTCATAACAGACGCATATATATTTTCTGAACATTCGAAATCCACTAAATCTCGAGGCTGGCCCAATTCAATCTGCTCTAGAGGTGGTGGATCCAGTTGAATGCGAAAAAAATATCATAGGAACATCTAACTAGCGCCTATCTTTAATTCAAGTAAACTCAGGGTTTCTCTACGTAAGTTTACTAACATTATTAAAACCACCTCCCTTGGAAACTAAATCAAAGTAAATCAAATGCAAATTACATTTTTTCGGTTAATGAACCGAGTCCGTTACGGTACGGTTAGGCCAATCAGCATTTCTTTTTTCGCTTTGAGGTACAATAGCCGCTAATCGGCTCTGGGAGATTAAAAGTTCCACTTTGAGTGTAGAGTCACGGAACGCCAAATCCACTAAAGTCAACAAATATTGATGACAGCGGCATTTATTTCGCCCACTATGTCATAGATTATAGTTGTTAGGCTCAACAGTTCTTTGTCTATTTTGTTTCACATAAAATTTGCAACAGCAAAGAATTACACGGACGTAATTTTATGATTTCCCATGTGTGGATGGGCCTCTTGCGCTCAACGTTAAATCTGAGAGCAAAAAGGAATACAATATCTATGTTTGCTATTAGATTAAATGAGAGTAACCTACCACAAGTTGGTCTTTTGATGTCCGTGAAGCGAAAATAACACTAACCCCTAAGCTAGTTTATTACACAATCAAGTAACTCCAAGCTGTTATTTCCCATCCCAGGCTTTGCCATGTTCTTCTTATTTTTGGCCGCCAAATTTTTGTTTGTCCTATAACTGTCCGGTCTATGTCGGTCCATGCATGTGGAAACATGCTTGTGGGATTAATCTGATTTCACACAAGGCGATTATGTTGGTATCCGTAATAGACCCACATGATCTGAAATAAAGCGTATACGATCCCGATCCCAAAAACTAGGCTTGAATCCCATCCTTGTCCAAGCGCTTCCATACTCTTGATAACGCGAATCACGCGAATTGTCGTTATTATTATCTTATTTTTCGCTTAGAAGTTAGACGGAAAATCCTGTGCCTCAAGGGAGCGGACTGATACCGAAATTGCTACAGGGTACAGAGCTAGAGGAGTTCATTTTGTCATAAAAAGACACAAAATCTCTATATGATAAACTCAATCAAAATTCACAATTAAATTGTTTTTTCGATCACGCTGTCATTGAGCTACATTTCTTTTACGCAACTTTTATACCGCAAACCTAAAGGACTGACGACACCAAGATCGGCTTACAGTATATAATACGGCCTTGTCCGGGGTCTTGTCTTTCGTGCTTCGCTCCGAAAGCTTCGCTCTTCGGGTGACGTTACGTTAAGTCCGGCGATTAAGTAAAAAGAGAGTATTCCCATACTAACTGATTGTTTACTGATTGTTATTCTGTTTCAAGATCCCACCATAATTGTTGATGGACAAGTATTTCCAGATGCACCAGGTTAGACAAAAATTGTACGATCTACGCTATCGAATTAATAGTCTAGTTTGTAGTTTGTCGTGTCGCCTATTACAAGGGATGAAAGGATGGACACTGATTAAAACTTGAAAACTTTTTCAAGTTTAATGCCATACCTGCAAAAATTACCTGAAAAGTTATTATGGTTAGTGGTCCCTAATAGTAATAAGTATAATTACATTGATAGTGATCGAAAATGGAGCGCTATGATTGGCTAGGAGCTCCGCCTCCTAACCGCCGTGCGGTGATTATAATAATGAAGGCTAGCAGTTTTCAAAATGGCAGCCAGATTTGTTGATATTTCGGTGTCGGAAATTGATCAATAATTTTATTTTCTCGAATAATCATCAATTTAATTATACTAAAACAATTAGTCGCCTCAGGCGACGTGAATATCGGCGAATAGTGCTACTCGCCGATATTCACGTCGCCTCAGGCGACTAATTGTTAGTTGTTTGTTGTCTTGCTTCATAACTCTACAGGAGAATTTTTTTTTGTCCTGGTAAAGGCACTAATTTTTAAAATGACTTATAGTAAATGACTGACCTAAGACAGCAAATATCCTCGTAATATAGCTTATTTAACCTTGTAATTGTTAAACATCTAATAAAAATATTTATTGAAAGTTTTATACCTCGATGGAATAACTGAACACACAGACCACATTTCCTTCAGTGATCTACTGTAACGAAATATGTTTATCACTTTTAAGAAACTTATTTTTCACCTGCGCCAATCTTGACACAAATGCCATCCAATCTAAAATTGTTAATCGGACGTGGAATAACAACGATAATTCGACTGATTAGTAGCATTGCTTTGACATGTTATATATTACATGTATCAGTTACGATAAGATTTCATGAAATAGCTTATTTCAAGTGCAACCAATGCAAGAAAGTTAAAAGACAGGAAATTGAAGATGCATTATGAATGGCATTTTTGAACTGTTCGAGGGCTAATTTATTTTTGACCTGAACTGAATTGGGTATCGATTAAGCCGTTTGGGTCTCAAATAGGGTATTGAATTTCGGGAATCAGGGTCTGGAATTGGATGTCATTATGAGAACAGTGGTTCAAGCCTCAAATGGGGTAGAGAAAATCACTTACTTTGGTTTTAAATAGGGTAAGAGTGTTTCAAAGAGCATGCTGCACACCCCTATCCGAAAAACCAGGAGTACCCTTCCATGACCTTGTTACATTGAATCTACAAAATGGCTACAAAATGGCTACAAATAAGTGCCAGTGAGCCATAACATCAATGTTTTCCTTTTTACTTTACGTGTCCAGAGGAGAACAATGAATATATCGGAGATGAAGTAATTGAAGAAACTGAGAAAGAGGACTCTGCTATCGGTGAAGAAAATGGTAAGTTTAAACAGCTAGTATTGTGTGCAGGAGCCTATCAGCCCATCAATGATGGGCTCCTGATTTGGATCATTACTGTTAATTAATGCTTAAAAAAGTTTCATGTAACAACTGCTTGGGAGAGAAGTTACCAATGGTGAGTTTCCCTGACCTTACGAGCAGCTCCATCCCACATTACCCGGGTAAAAAAAAAAAACAGGCTTTCTTGTTTAATCTTGTTTCATAAACATGACTAGGCTAGAAAAATTGACGTCTTTGGCAGAGAGTTGCGGGCGGGGGGGACAAAAGTCTAACCTTTCTTTCTATTTTTCTCAAAAAGTGATAAGCACTCACGAGTACAGATTGAAGGTTACAGTCTCGCGAGGAATAGTGCAACTTTTAAAAAATTTCTATAGGTCAACTGCTCTGTATAAACGTTGTAACATAGAGCGCTTACCATTTTAGGGAAATTTCTGAGAAAATTTTCCATAGCACTGGTATTCATTCTTTTCGCACTGAAAACGAGAATGGGATTGAGTTGTACCGTTTGCATAATGCCGATAAATTCTTCACTTTCTGTCGAGTTGAAGCCTGGCTATGGCCATCCCCACAATTGGTTACGTCTTTTCGGCTAAAGTGAGGAAAAGGTAATACCTCGTATTTTCCGTACAAATAGTAAGCTCCTAGGCTTCGTATTGTCCTGAAATCTGCAGGTGACTTGTATAGTGTTGCCCTGACGCCTTGAGTGCTTCAGCTTTTGTTATGAAATTTCCCTCGATAATTAGAAAAATCAAGACTAGGTAATAGAAATATTGATTAATAAAAGTACAGAATTTGACAGAAGTTTATATGTTTTTAGATGAAAAGTATCTTGTCAATGGAAAAATGTTTGATGCAGAAGATTTTGATGAACCCATCCCAGTTGATGGACAAACCCAGGGGACTGAAAGAGATGAAATGAACGAACCCGCTGAAGATGCAGCACCTTATGGTATTCTTTTAAAATTTCTTTTTTAGCTTTTTTAAACAGTTCCGCTCATTTTTTCATCAAAAATTGAGAAGGGCAAAGCATATTCCGTGAACAGGCATACCTTATTCCTAGTAGATAAGTTGGCTGAATACTGAAGGACCACGATTACTTAATGTCAGTTTCATTTAGAAACACGATCTATAGCAACCAGGAAACTCGTAACCAGATAGCGCCCGATATCTCGGCTTACTTCCCCCCTGGAAACACTAACAATCGTAATAAACAATTAACAACTATTGCTTAAAGTTTTGTACCTTGAAGCGACCTTCCCTACGTTTCTTAGGCTTGCAGGAGAACCCTACTCCATAGCTCAACACTTTGAAGACTCTTTTCAGCCATAAGTTGCATATGGTTCAAAAGAAAAAAGCAAACCACCCACTATATCTGAAAGGTGACATAAAATCAACAACATTGCGAATTACCAATTGAAAATATAATAATGAGAAACAGTCCAGTCTTGGACCGCCATGTTTTTGACTTAATGCGCCAATTGCCCCGCTAACCAAAAAGCCAGAAGACCCTGGGAGCGAGATTGGTTATACAAATGATCAGCAACATATCTTCTGGCAAGAACGTTGATAATCGCTTTGCAAGTCGTGAGAACATCGTTTGGTCTCATTCAAGAAAATATATGGGAAGTAGCTCCCCAACCCCTGCTTTGCGCCTAGGGAATGTTTGTTGCAAAAGGATTATTATAGGTACAAAGAATATCTAGTTATAATGTAAAACCAATTCCACAAGATTTCTAGAATACTAGACCTACCTACTGCATTTCTAGGATGGACAAAGTATCCATTCAGCTGGTGTACAGTTGGAGGGCGTCAGTTTTTGAGTGGAAAAAGAGGTGTGGTGCAAAACTTCACGCAGTGCGCTGAGCATTGTAAACAAACCCCGGGTTGCAAGGCGATTGAATTGTGGCATAAGTACAACTGGAATTGTTACTGGTGCAAGAGAACAGATTTGATCCGACCTTACACCAACGAAAGAGATCTCGCCTACCCTCCACATGTGTGGGTACACAGTAAGTAACGTCTTTCATTATTTTCATTTTTTTTTTTTTTTTTTAGATTAATAACAAAAGGAAAAATCTTTATTGACGTATGACTAATTTACATTTCACTGTAAGAGACTAAAATTTTGATGAAATAAAAATATTAAAAGATCCTAAAACACTAATTTATAAGCTCATGCCATTATCGACTTTCTAAAATTAGCGGACACACGCTTGGCTAGCTTTTAAGAGGCAGTCATCATATGACCAAGTTACATTCCACTATCATAGACTAGGATTTTGATGAAATAAAAATGTTAAAAAGATTCTAAAATACTAATTTAAAAGCTCACGCCATTATCACTTTCTCAAATAAACGGACTCACGCTTGGCTAGCATTTAAGCGGCAGTCATCAATGAAATCCCCTTGTGGAATTTTGTGGAAGGGTGTCCTGGAACCTCTTACGCATGTGTACCGACCTTAAAATCTCAAAAGAAAACAATGTTCTAATCTAAGTAATAGTAATGTGATAAGGTTCCTCATTCTTTTCTGAGAGCTCCTCGGCTAGGCGTTTGAGAAAGCGGTCGCAGTCGGCTCCCATCCCACCGTTGGTTCCAAAACCAAGGCGAGTGAAAGATCCCATTTCCACTTTCTGTTGGTACTTCCGCTTTTTCTCCTCCTCCTGCTCCTTAAAGATTGTGGGTGTTGCTTTTCCCTGGTTACACTTGGAGTGTAACATGCGTTACGCTGACATCAAAAAACGCTGTAACTCCACGAGACCAAAAGCTTGTTATCATTATTATTATTATTATTACTATTATTATTAGTATAGGTAATAGCATGATTTGTAATGATATTTGGCATAAATACCACAAGTGATATTTCGAAATTGTTATACGTAATTTCACGAGCCGTTAGGCGAGTGAAATTTGAGACAATTTTGAAATATCACGAGTGGTATTTATGCCAAATATCACGTACAAATCATGCTATTATTTGTTTATACTACTACCCGAAAAAGGTTTGTAATTTTCACATGTAGGTATTTCAAATTAAGTTGAAATACCACTGCTCTAAGCCAATCAAATTGCAGTAATTTTTCATGTAGTAGTATAATTATTATTATTATTATTATTATTATTATTATTATTATTTTCAATTTGAGAAGAGTTTAGTAAAGAAGGTTTTTTTTTTGTAAAAAAAATATTACTATTATCATTCTCATTTATTTGTAATCCACTCCTTTTAATCTTTTCATAAACCTCGTGGAGTTTTATATTCAGGCATTTCAAATTTTCAAGCTCCTTAGATCGAATAGGTTTTAATGGAAAGGTATTATTAGAGGTTGTAATCATCCTTTGTGAACTTTTAAATTGTTTGACAAATTGATTTTTTTATGACTATGATTATTGTTTATTGTAGACTCTGAACCCACAACTGGTCCAGGTAAGACTTATTAAACTAATTAGTTCCCAGGAATCGCTTATTACTGTATTTGGTAATGTGCTTATAATCTAATACTTCTAATCGCGCTTGATCCTTTAATAAAAGTACGTAAGAAAAAGTATTGTTTGGATAATTATAAGGACCCGTCTGTTTTTAATATCTTTTTAGTTTCTGTATACACGACGTATCTAGCGGACAGTAAATGCTTCTGAATTTGGTACCTTTTCTGTCCTGGAAAACTATCATTCCCTTGATTATTTCAGCTGAGTAGTTAAGATGGATAGAACTGCAATAATTTTTTTTTTCTTGGTCTGTTTTAGTAACCGAACCGACTACAATCCCATCTCCTCCGGGTAAGTTTTTCATAGTTATTTTATTTCTTACCTTGGTCTTCTAAAAAGGATCCATACATGTAAAACAATAGTGATGTATAAGAAAAAAAATCACTTCAATTAATAATCTTTAACTATGGTCTAATTTCTGCAGAAGTCAATGTCACTTGTGAGCAGAACGAGATGTCGATTAGCATACCAAAATATCTTCTTCACGGATTGGACAGAGAGCATCTCCGCCTCAGTGACGTGAGCTGCGAAGCCATGGAAACCAGAACTCACTTCATTCTTCGCACAAAGCTTACTGGATGCCACACAGTTATCAGACACACCCAGAATTTCGTCAGCTACATGAACAAGGTGGAGGAGATTCCCATCAAGCCAGGCCAGATCATCACACGAGTTCGGGAAGTGGAAATCCCATTCGCCTGTTACTACTCAAACACAGGAGTCGTATCCGCCGTTGGCCTTGAAGTCAAGAGCAAGAAAATCATTTTCTCCAAGAAGGGATATGGAAAATTCGTGTTGGATATGAAAATTTATCCAACCCCTAGTTTTAGTCTTGAGTACAAGAAAAAAGATTTCCCAATAGTCGTGCCTCTCAGGAAATTGTTGTTCGTGAAAGTCAGTGTTGATTCAGATGACCGCAGGCTGGATATCTTGGCAGTAGATTGCTGGGCCACACCAAACGCTAATCCCTTAAGTCCTGGATTAAGATACGAATTTATCAAAGACGGGTAAACAGCTCACTTTATTTTGTACTTTGATTTATTAAAAAAATTTAAATGTTAAAGATAAGTTTGTAATGGAAATTACACGTAACTCATCCAGATAGTTTACAGTCACTCCACTTCGCAAATAATTCCAAATAAAGCATAATCGGATTAGAAACCCCAACTGGCAGGAGTAACCAGCTCCAGTTGGCTATCAACTAGCGTGGCCGTAGATATTTTCTCGGGACAACCGTGAACAAATCAGCTAGCTAGGGTGATTGAAAGTCCGGCGCTCAAATCGCTCGGCCACGCTTCCTTCCTCCTTATTTCGCAAAGACCACCTGCCAACACCAGCATTAGGTTTCCATTTTACAGATGAAAGTTCATCTTGTCTTTATATCTTCCTCCTTCAGATGCCCAGTTGATGATACTGTGATGGACATTCCAACAGCAGACAAGCGTATGCAAAAATTCAAACTTGAAGCCTTCAGTTTTATTGGTGACCATCAGTTCGTGTACATGCATTGCAAGGTCTTGATCTGTAACGCAACAGATCCCAACTCACGTTGTGCGCAGGGCTGCGTTAATCGAGCAAAGAGGTCCCTATTGACTCAAGGATCCAGGAACGAGGAGGTACACTTGTCTCAGGGACCATTCATGCGTGGAGCTGAAGAAGAAGAAACTAAACTGGAGGAAACAGAGAAAGACATGCGTGATGTGGAAAAAAGTGGTAAGTTTAACACTGACCTTATCATTAGTGGTTTATACCATGTAGTCCAGTTAATTGTTTGTCAGTAACAATTAACGTCATTTATGTTTCTACTGTTGTGGCGTCTGGCAGCTGCTGAGTAGCACAAACAGCCCCGGCCCTCCTGTTTATAATTATCTCGAATAAGAACCAGAAATACGTGGGAGATACGTAACTATCATCGCCGAAGTAATTGGTTGGTAGTCCGGCCCAGTTTTTAACTGAATATCCCGATTAGCCTACTGCACTGAGAATACTATCTGGGCTGAGTTTCCCAAATTAAAATGGGGTGGTTACAGATTTAAAAAATCGACTGTAAATCTCCCCCCTCCCCCCCATCAAAAAAACTGAATTGTACAATATTGTATTTTGCAGGTATGTTTCCCACTCTGGTCGCTGCCATGGCTGTGGTTGCTGCCGTTTGCGTCACGGGTGTGTCTTATTTCGCCTGGAACAGTAGGAAGCGAAGGGATGTGCGTGATTACCAACTACTCACTGTTGCCGCGGAAGACTGAAAACCTGCAATCGAATAAACTTGCCTAGTAACTGATGCGCTTAGGCATTTCCGTTTGTTGTTATGTGTGATAAAAAAAGGTTATTTTTCATAAACTGGCAAAAAAAATATCATCTTAACTCATATGTTTCTGCTAATCCTCGTTCACAGCTAGTGTTTTAAAGCCGTTCGGTAAGTTCACATAACCTGTTTAGTTGACAAATACACAGTAGAAGTTTATGAATCATTGCCGGTCTTTTATTGGCATAATGGACTCTAAAGACTTTCATCTGGCTCAGAGCAAACCATCAACTCTTGTAATTGACTATTATTTTCTCTCTTGTCTTTTTTTTTTTTGAAAGTAGTGAGTTTACGCAACAGGACGGCTGGAAGAAGAGGATGGCAAAACGCTTGTGTGTGACAAACGTGACAGGGCTATCACGTGCGTGTTTTGTCGTGATCTTCACTTACCACTAATGTTTCCTGGCCTTTTACAAAAAGGTATTCCTAAAGAAAAGTGAAGTTTTGTCGAAAATGTATTTCAAACAAAATTGTTACGCTTGTCACACGAGGGTTTGCTGTCTTCTTTCCTCTCTTGTCCTTTTGCGTAAGTTCACTAATACCTCAGCCAGTTACAGGGGAGTAGCCATGATTTTTTTTTTCCAGAGAGTACGCATAATTTTCCACATCCTCCTTCTCTTTCACTTCAAAATCTCAAATCTTTTTTTAAGGTGCCTTGATTGCGTTTTTACTGTATATGAAGTGACAAGTGACTTTGTCGCCTAATTGGGTTCGTTTACTTAAGCAAGTCAACCGCTTAGTAATAAATAAAGCTAAAACACGAGATACAACTGTACTAGCATCTCCGAGTTTTGTTTACAAATGCCTATTTTTTACTGCTTTTTGCCACATTAGTTTTGACCGACAAAAGCACCCTACATCGACAAAATTTTGCCCTACATTCTCTACTTCGTCTACTGCGGAGACAGGCCGAGGTGCTGAAACAACGCTTGCTATCTGCGCGATATTTCCCTACCATGATGTCAGTCAAGGTTGGGTCCGTGGACCGATGAATCTCGTCGCTCCTGAAAAACCGACATTTGGGAATGAAAAAGCATTCACTTGTTGTAGAAAATATATTTTAAACAAGCAGAGTTAAATGAATTGAGTGAAACTGTGCGGTTTTTTAGCATCATTATCTTTTCCTCATTTGATTTCTTAATTGCTCAGATTACTGACTTTGTTGTATCATTTTTATTTTTATTTTTTTACCATTTTCTCGTCTTTCATCCCTCCCCACAAACGCCTACTCAACCGCGAACAACATGAATTCCTTTCCCAAACTTAGCCAATCACATTATACTTTCCAAATTCCGGAAAGTTGACCTTCACCGCAGGTTAACCCGATAATTACTTGTCATCTGCATGAAACACTGGGAAAGCTTTATGACCTGTAATAAATGTTAGACTCAGAGCAGTAAAAGGAAGATTTAGTCAGATTTTAGAATACTCCGTGCGCTGCATAACCTTAGCCAAGCAAAGAAAAGAAGGAAAACGGTAACTCTAGGTTCACGTTTTAACACTACCGCGAGCTTATGAGTCGTGTTTAGCCTGTCAACACTTAATTTCAACAGTATTGGTTGGTCACTTACCACGCGGATAAAACAGTCATGATGTTGTTTTCGATTGAGCACGCGTTTTTTGGGAGGGTCGAAATGCGAGCTACCCTAAAAACGCCTGCGTGGGAGCGATGATGAAGCGGCTCAAAAGGCTTTCATATTTTTCCCAACAGGAATTATTCTTAAAACAAACCCGCTGAAAACGAGCAAAAGGTAATACTCAATACTTTTACCTGAACAAACTCAGTGCTACAGATTAAAGAGCATGGAATAATGGGAAGGCCAAACCACAGAATTAAAAGTGTTCAGTCCAATATTGACTCAGTATTACATGGAAATGTTTGACTTTTCAGTGTGCCTCACCAGGGAGAAACTCTGATGTTTGGTTGTTTAATTAATTTATTACGGATCTAGGTAAGATTTATTAATTTTTCCCGGTTAGGCTGATCATACCTCCATTGCAATATGAAGGCATTTCCATGTGACGTGAGTTGTGCAATGATTGCTCAAAACCTTTTAAGTGAGTCAGTAATGACCAAGTCATGAAATTTGTTTTGTTTCCGCACAAAGCAGGAGAAAAATGGGTGTGCAACAAAAGAAAATGTTTTTTCCGCTTTGGTTTAATTTACATTTGTTTTTAAAAATCGGTATGCTTCGACCAAATGCACCATTCTTAACCAGTGGTGTGGAGAGGTTAAGTTATTTGAAGTCATGAAGACAGTTCTGTTGCTTATATCCTGCCTCTTTTTTCACTCCAGTACAGTAAGAGCTGCAGGATTCAACGATGAAGGTAAAGTACTTTTTATAATTTGACTTTTTTTTCCTCGTGAGAAAAAGGGCTCAATTTCGTGGTTTTAAACTTAAGTGTTTTTCACTGAAAAGGATATTAGAAAGGGAAATGAAACTCTTTTCTTAACTTCTAAGGAACAGTTCCGTTCTGTTCATATAAATTTGAGTATCGGAATTTATGGTAGAATGAACTGAAGAATTTGACAAACACAATTGCGAGAAAAGTAAATTTCAACCTTTTGTGACCCGTCTTAGATCCTGAAGATACAATTGAAATGTGCTTCTACAAACACGGCAAAAAGGAATAAGAATTGTTCAATATTTTCCGGCCTCGGGTAACTCTAGCCATATCAGTTTCCAAGCAAAAAGAGATTCGAAGAAATACGTTCTTCAATTTCGCAGGTTTTTAACGTGACGTCACACATTTAGAGCCTCCCAAATCTTGTAGCCCGCTTAATTCCAACTGATGTTAAAGGCTGGCTCCAGTTTCAATACGAAAGAAAGTCACGTTAACTTCTGGCTCTTAGCCTAGGTCGTAGAATTATATTGAAAACACTCTCAATTTTCTGCGTGGGTCAATCAATATATTATTTATTTTTAGATCCAAAGCACTGAACATCAAAGTGAATCAATTCTTTACCTTCAGTTGTTTCTGACTTCAACCTCAAAAGCAACGCAGAAAGTTCAAACGTTCAAAGGAATTTTATTTTAAAGCTTTTCTTCTCCTGTGCTTTCAATTTTCTACCTCTTTTATTAAAACCTTTTTTGCTGGTGGTATTTCGAGAGTAATTTTGCCCATTTGAGCGAACGGCATTGCTCGGAGCTAAAGTGACAGCGGTGTAAAGGCATTAATTATTTTATTTTCGGTTAATGCATTCAGTCTGATAACGATACGGTTAAGCCGATAAGCTTTTTTCCGCTTTGAAGTACAATAGCCCCATAACTGCTATGTTTTAATAACTTTGCTCAGGGGACTAAAAAAGTTCCGCTTTGAGTGTAAAGGCACGGCATGCCAAATGCGCAAAAGTCAACAAATATTATTCATTTAGTCGCCCACTTTGCGATAGATCAGTGTTGCTATAGGCTCAACAGTTCTTAGTTTATTTCGATTCATACAAACTTTGCTACAGCTAAGAATTCCAACGGAAAGTAATTTCGCTGTCTCGGCATGTTTGGATGATGGGCTACTCGTGTTCAACGGAACAACTGACAACGAAAGGGAACTATGTTTGCTATTAGATGAAATGAGAGTAATCCGTTATTTTGTCTTTTGATAATCAAAATCAAAATAAAGTGAAAATAAAAGAAACGTTAGGATTTAAAAAATTTTCAAGCACTTTAATTAACTTTAATTATCATTTGCAATCCCTGAGCCTAACCCTAACCTTAAATCAAAGCTAACGGAATAGGGGATCTAGAACAGAAGGGAATTAACAAAGTCAAATTGTTACTCTCGAACTTTCTCCCAACCCAAAGCTTTGCTATACTCTTTTTATTTACATGCCGCCTCCAAACGTTTGTTGTTTTTTTTTTCTGTAACTGGCATGTTTATTTCTTGCCTGCGTAGCAGGCGTCGAAAGGGGTTGGGAGGGGGGTAGGTGGGAGTAGAGGATAGGGAGGAAGTTCGTACCAGGCGATTATGTACGTATCCGTGTTGAGCCACGTGATCTGAAATGAATTGTGCACAATCCCGTTTCTATTTACGCCAATTGATCTACCTCCCTTTCGCACAATAAAAAAACCTTTAAAGCTTTAAAGTTGTCATACTGTAGGTCAGATCATAAAATTAATTAAATTGTGTCTTTTATTTCATTTTTTGCCACAAAGCTATGTGGACCCTCGAGTCTTAAGGGAGAAACCGCGGGAGCGAACTGCCAATTAAATACTGATATTGGTTTACCTTAAGCTGAAAGTTTGAATGTCTTTTAAACTATTGCATGTAACTCCCAAAAATTAATCACTTCGACGTGTTCTGACGTGTAAAATAGCAAAATCCTTTTACAATCGCTCATCGATCTTGACTTCACATTTTATCTGTAGGTTAAAAATATTTCACAAAATGAAATTTGGTGTAGAAGGGTTATGTTTTCTTTCTTTTTGTCTGAACGACTTTTTCCGGACGTTTTTCACTATGTAATGGTAATAGATGTTTCTTGGCAACTGATTCTGGGTGTTTAAATTAAACAGTTACCTTAGAAACGCTACTCAAGTCGCCCCATGTAAGGAAAGGCGGATTCCCGAATCCGGGAAGTTTTGTTTGTGAAATCTGGAATCCTGGGCTTTGGAATCCGGAATACAGCTCAAGGAATCCGGAATCCCAGTAACAATTGAAATCTAGAATCTAAGTTCCTCTGACTAAGACTGGAATCCAGTACCTGGAATCCGCAATCCATGGCATGGAATCAAGAATCCAAACTGTCTTGGATTCCTTTACATGGATTGACACAAGGCTGGATAGGGAAAAAGTGGAGAGGGGTGGTGAGGAGAAGTCAGCAAGCTTTTTGGTAGCAAGGTGGGGTCTGAAATTGCTAAACAACTAAATTAACTAAATTAATAAAATTACTTTGATGTAAAACCTGTGCTCCGTGTATCCTTTGGCCTATTTATTACTATCAAAAAATAAATTTGTATGGTATGAAAACAAATATTTGGTCTAGTTAAGAATTTCTTGCAAGCGTACGTTGAGGCATCCATGTTAAAAATAATGAACTAAATAATGCACCTTGGTAGAAAGATGGCTGCACTGTACACATGTGTACGTATTTAATAATTTATTTTGCCTTGGGATTAAGTCATAACTGAGGTAATTTCTTTTGCATTCTGTTCAAGACCCAACCGAAGTTGTTGATGGACAAGTTTTTGAAGGTATTCCCATTGCCTAGACGATCATACTCCGGGGGGGGGGGACTCCCATAAAAAAGTGGCGAAGATGCTCGTCGGAAAATTCAAATTAGACCCAAGGAGACCAATGTGGGTGTGGCTCAAGTTTAAGCTGACCCCTACGGGAGATTTCTGTGTGGTTAGTGTCAGGGCATTTTTTGTAAATTTCTTTATGCACAGTACTAAGCGAAGTACCTGAATGGGTAAATAAAGTAACTTTCCATCTCAACCACCCTAAGTGAGACCAAACTCTGCAGTTTACACCCGGAAAGCGAGACGACGAGTATCCCCGTCTTTTTTATATGGGAGTTCCCCCTCCCCCCCCCCCCCCCCAAATGATCGTAAATCTCTATACCTATCTCACGAGATTTGAGTATTAATTACACTCAAGCTGTTATATATATTTGCCGACAATGAAGGAATGAGTACACAATCTCTTGTTAAATCTCAAGTGTTGCAAAAATTAATAAATAAACAAGATAAGGCTGAGAAATGGACATCTTTAGCAGGGGGTGGAGGAGAAGAGCAATTTAAAGTCTTGCCTTTCTTTGTTATCAGTTTCTCATAAAAAGGGAAAAGCACTCCAACAGTTGAAGTTTACATTCTCGTGTAAATATATGTCAAAGTTCACAAGAATTGTGAAAACACAGGTAGAATTCAGAAAATTTTATGAGCAAGATATCATTTTGTGAAACTTGACATTTACTTTCTCGGGCTCTCATTAGAGATAACTAATTACATGTAGCCCTTGGAAAATTTAAAAGAATAAAATATGCTTTAAATTTATTCTGGTACAAGGTTTTTGTCCACTGAAAATTTATATTGCTCAATTTACTGGTGAATTCCGTCTTAATATTAATTAATACTTATTATTATTATTATTATTATTATTATTGTAATTATTATTATTATAGTTATAACTATTATTATTATCATTATTATTATTATTATTATTATTATTATTATTATCATCATCATCATTAACTTGTATGTACCATTCTATTAAATCACTTTTTGTTTTGTTGTTTGTTTGTTGTAGACTCTACCCCCGCTTCCCCAACCGTTCCAGGTAAGATTTGTTGAATTAATGAGCTCCCAGAAAACTCCTTTTTATTACTTTTTAGTGTTTGTCAAAAACTTCCTGGACCCAGTTGCTCAAAGCATGGTTAGCGTTAACCAGCGTTTAATACCTTGACAACGTATTGGTTTTGTTACCGCTTAACCAATGGTTAGAGCTAACCATGCTTTGAGCAGCTCAGCCATGGCCTATGCGGGCAATGTCGTGGTGGGTGCCACATTTTGTCATAAGAACTCTAAAAAACGATGTCAGCTGATTTTGTCTTTCGACAACTCGTGAGTTTTTCTTGAAAGCTGCCCAATTTTTTTAAGTTGCTATCCGTTTCCATTCTGCCCCTCAAAGGCCAGAGACATACAATGATAATAGAGGTATGGTAGTAGAGAAAGTTGCAATAAATAATGGTAATTGAACTGAGTGGAGTGCAATTTGGACTGAAATCATACGCGTGATTTTAAAATCAGACCAAACTTGCACGACACGAAATGCAATCACCATTTTATTACAGCCATATTGAAATCGCAGAATTCAGTCAATATCAATATTTATTTGATCAAGTACCGGTTTGTTGAAAAGCGGAAACATCTAGAAAGGCCTTTACATCTCATTTTTTACCCGAACAGAAGTGACGCAATAGAGAGCGGAAATGACGTGATTTAGAACATGAATCACGCGACTTGGAACAGATTTGATTTACGGCAAATTTTAAAAAAAAGTGTGATTCGTGAAAAAATCACACTGCTGAGAGCCAATCAAATTGCAGGGACTACCATTAATTTCAAAATGAATATAATAAAAATAGAAAATGAAGCATTTTTTCAAGGTTTTCTTTAAGTATATAATAATCGTTTTAAGGTTTTATACCAAAAAAATTATACCAACAAATAGCTGATGTAAAGCGTGGTATTTGAGTAACATGCTTACTTCTAGAAACCTCAATACAAACAAACTTGATGAATTGTATTAACATTTCAAACACACTACTGCTCCGCTAATAGCGATTTATTGATTTGTGATTCAAATCTCTACTGATGGTTTTATTTCTTCTGATTATGTAATGGGACATAGATAGGCTATGTTCACAATATACCAGATAGCTTTTAGTGCCTACACCAAAAATTATTCGGTACAGTAAGGACCTCAACTGCACAGAACAGGATTACATCAAACATCGCGCCAGAGCGATTGGCCGAAGGGTTTGGTGAACTAAAACCCAGTCCTCACCCCTGAACTTTTTCTTCCTTTAAAGTGGATTCCAGGCTTCTACTTTATTCACTGCCGCTAATTACCATTTCACACTACTCTAAAGTGTGACACAAATCCCATCCAAAAATGTGATGCTCCACGTTTGATGAGACTGTCAGCTCGATGATCCTTCGCATCTTTACAGTCAGTCACGCCGAATCACGTCAAAAACCGGTATAGTGTATGCTAGCCTTAGATTGTTGTTGTTGTTCTTGTTACTGCTGAAAATAAACAAAAATTGATATTTTTTTTCTGTCTTGGAAAGCTATCATTCCTTTGATCATTTTTTCAAATAGAAGTGTAGAAGTACAATAAGGTTATATTAATAATCGGCTCTTGGTTAGATAGAAGTTCAATTAGGTTTACCTTTTTGTTTGTTTGTTTGTTTGTTTTTTTTTGTTTTTTTTTTTCTGGGTCTGTTTTAGTAACCACTGACTTCTCCAGCCCGACTATACCATCTCATCCGGGTAAGATTTTCACAATTACTTTATTTCTTATTGTTTCTTATATATTTTCGTGACTGTAACGGCATTAGGTACGCCACCCATCCCGGATGTATACTCTTTCGTTGAATCACGGGAACAAGTATTTTTTGGGTAAATGCCAGAGGTACATATTTATTTTGTTGCAATTGCTAAAGGTTGATTGTGTCAGACTGTAGATGGTAAGCCATTCAAAGTCTTACCATCCTGTTAAGATAGGAGCTCGGCTTTAATGCTGTCTTAATTTATATACTGTGTTATTCTGTTAAAATGGTTCCTTTATAAACAACATGTAGATGACATAAGGCTGAAGTTTTCTACGTAGAGAGACTTATGTTTAGTCTGGTAAAAAGTAACAGATAATTGGTCACAACTGGAAAAAAAAAATTTTCGTAAAAGTAAAATCCTACTTAAATTCAGTTCAATTAAATTTTTTTAAAAACGGACCGTCTGATATCTGCAGAAATCAATGTCACTTGTGATCAGAACGAGATGGCCATCAGCATACCAAAGCGCCTTCTTCCCGCTTTGGACAAAGAGCATCTTCGTCTCATTGATGTAGACTGTGGAGCCATAGAAAGCAGGAACCATTACATTCTTCGTACAAACCTCACTGGGTGTGACACAGTCAGCAGGCACACCGAGAATTTCGTCTATTATATGAACAAGGTGGAGGAGATTCCCATCAAGCCAGGTCAGATCATCACACGAGTTCGGGAAGTGGAAATTCCCTTCAGCTGTTATTACTCAAACACAGGGGTCATATCCGCCGTTGGCCTTGAAGTTAGAAGCAAGAAAATCATTTTCTCTAAAAGAGGATTTGGAAAATTCGTGTTGGATATGAAAGTTTACCCAACTCCTAGTTTTAGTCTTGAGTACAAGAAAAAGGATTTCCCAATAGTCGTGCCTCTCAGGAAATTGTTGTACGTGAAAGTCAGTGTTGATTCAGATGACCGCAGGCTGGGTGTCTTGGCAGTAGATTGCTGGGCCACACCAAACGCTAATCCTTTAAGTCCTGGATTGCGATATGAATTCATCAAAGATGGGTAAAAAGTTTACCTTGTTTTTTCACGTTAATTAAGATTAAAGGTTTGTTTATTGTGGAAAGGGCCACAGGCTTATCAAGGTAGATTACAGGAACCCCACTCAAACAATTAGAAACAAATTATTCAAACATAAAAAAAGCTCAACTGGCAGGAGGCAACCAGTTGACTCTGATTAACAAACGTGGCCAAGGATTTGAACTCGGAGAACAGAGAACAAATCCAGAGAGTGGAAAGAGCAGGACTCGATCCCTCGACTGCCGGATTGCGAGTCCGACCCGCTGACTACTCGGCGACGCTGCCTCCTCTTTTTGTAATCTTCCTACTTAATCCGTGGACAACTAGAGCTTGTGTGCAAGCCGTAAGATTGCATGAGAAATAAATGGTTAAATAGTGAAAAATGTACATTGACTTCAAAATCCATAATAGAATTTACCTGCTGCATGCACCTCTTTTCTGGTAAGAAGTATAAAATGACTTATGGCGTCCCTGGTTAATGAGTTCTTGAAGGCTAATTTTCACTACCGATGAAGTCGGAGACGAAATAGTAAGCAGTATGACCTTGTGAAAATCAAAACTCGAAGTCGTGAGCGGAGTTATAAATGCAAAAAAATCGAAAACGTAAGAATCGGAACTTTTCTATTTTCTTCCTCTCTGATTCTATCGTTAAGGACCTGGCAAAAAACACATTGTCGGAGTCGCATTCTGGATAAACCAATCACAAGACTAGTTCCCTCTCTTTGTGATTGGTAAATTTCTTTCGCTTTTGCTTAAGACTCCAACAACCTATTTCTCACTAGACCTTTAGCGACAGAGTGGTATGCGGAATCAGAACCATATCAGTTTCCAGTAGATCGTAGAGCTCTACGCTTTATTTATTACTACTGGTCCTAATATAGCCTCCAACGCAGGCGTTTTTAAGGGTCTCGTATTTCGTCCCTCCCCAAAAACACTTGCGTGGGAGGCTAGCCAGATACGACTCCAACCAAGAGCTCTTGCTCCGACTTAGTCGCTTGTGAAAACCAACCTCATTACATAATAATCATGTTGGTATTGATATCAACAGGTTCTTTTAGGTAAAGAAGATTTCGTATGTCAAAGAGGCTCTAAAATAACGAATCCCAAATCAACGGAGGCAAATTAGCTGGCTATTTACAAGCGTGACTAAGGATTGGAAGTCGGAACCACGGTGAAAAAATCCAGTTAGCAGTCAGGGCTTGATGAGGGGGGCGGGGAGGGAGGGGGCGGGTGAAGGGAGTCCGAATTTCAGAAAGCCCAACGCTCTAATCGCTCTGCCATGCTTGCTCCACCCATCTGTTTCCTTTATAAATACAATTCAAAATATTAAATGATTATTTCATTCTGCAAAGACAAAACGGGCAGATAGGTTTTTATTTTAAAGAGGGAAAGTAACTCAAAAGATTCAAGACTTCTTTTCTTCATGTCTGTCTCTTTTAGATGCCCAGTAGATTATACCGTGATGGACATTCCAACAGCAGACAAGCGGATGCAAAAATTCAAACTTGAAGCCTTCAGTTTCATAGGTGACCATCCGTTCGTGTACATGCATTGCAAGGTCTTGATCTGTAACGCAACAGATCCCAACTCACGTTGTGCGCAGGGCTGCGTTAATCGAGCAAAGAGGTCCCTGATGACTCAAGGATCCAAGAACGAGGAGGTACACTTGTCCCAGGGACCATTCATGCGTGGAGATGATGAAAAAGATAAAGAAGAAACTAAACTGGAGGAAACTGAGAAAGACATGCGTGATACGGAAAAAAGTGGTAAGTTCAATGACACAGGCTTCATTAGGTCAATTAGTCGTGTTTTATACCTAATCTTCTGCGTCAAAAAACTGAGTTTTGTAATACTGTATTCTCCAGGTATGTTTCCTACTCTGGTCGCTGCAATGGCTGTGGTTGCTGCCGTTTGCGTCGTGGGTGTGTCTTACTTCGCCTGGGACAGCAGGAAACGAAGGGTTGTGCGTGATTATCAACGACTCACTGTTGCCGCTGAAGACTAGAAACCTGCGATCGAATAAACGTTTCTAATTTTGTTGCGTTTAGGCATTTCTGTTTGTTTTACATGTGAAAAGACATGTCATTAATGAGAAACCAAACAAGTTATCCTCTTCCCATGTTTCCTTTTTACCCTCATTCAAAGGAAAGGTTTTTACTAAAAGCTAACTGTAAATTAAATGAATCGTTTACCTAAAAAGAACAAAGTCTTTCGTTGGCATGACATAGATGACCAAGAGTTATTTTCCGACACTACAGTTAATTAACTTTCTCACTGAAGGCTTCTCTTCTTCTTTAAAGCCTCCATGCGTCACTGGAGTTATCATACACCCCCGTCTCTACAACGAGACTGCAATTCAGTCATCGTTTCATTTATAATGAATTCTGATATTCAAAATAAAAATTGCACTTTTATTACACTTCTTGAATTAAGAGAACTTCACTGTACGCTCCCTTTTATTCCTGACTTTACGTGTTTACCCATTCATAGTCCTCATTGTTGTAATACGTATCTGACCCATTGTGAAAGGTGCTTTACGTATTCTCTTTGTTTGTATGTATTAAAGTGATACTGAAGCTTCCACTCTACTATGTATTTTTATATATTTTGTCGTGTTCAAACGATTCTATTGTTCGCTCGTCCTCATAATTTTCCAAGTCAAAACAATCCAAAACTCTTCGCGGGGTTTAAAAAAATGCTACTTTACGAGAGAAGGAGAAAAGCATTTGACCATTTACAGCTTGACGTCATAATACCTCAACTAACGTCAAGACGTTATTGCTTGCAGTAATGTTTCTTGCTCCTGATGTTAAAATCATCCTTGTTAGCCCTGGAGATGTTGCTGTATGATCTCTGACTTCTTATAAAAGAATTTAAATTATTATCATTCGCCATTGCCGCTCCCTCGTTAGAAGTGGCACAGAATTTGTTGTGAAAGTTAACTTCGTCGTCTTCTTCGTCCTGGTGCTCAAGGTGATCGGGGACTACGTTATCTCTATAGTCATCAAAATCGTCGTTTCTTCCATGACGCCTTCCATCGTTATCAGCTTCGTTCTGCTCACGGTGGAGAGGCTGCCGCTGGTGACGATCGTACCTTTTGGTACAAAAGTAGACAATCAAGGGTCCAGCAATGGCAACAACAGACAGAGCACCAAATATTATGTAGATTTGCTCATCAGTTAGGCGAGCTGAAAAAGTGGGGGGGAAATGCCTATTTGTCAGTAGGGAAAGAAAACTAAAAGCGAAATATGTCTGAAGTGCTTTGAAGATCACAAGTTAAAAATATGACACTCTTAAGGCGTTATTTTAAAAAATACAACATGATATAACGTATTCGTGTCGGATATCATCAACAACTTACATGGTTGACAGCCATTAGGGCATGCGCACTTGTGGGTCACTTAAAATGTCTAGAGAGTAAACCACACAATCAATACAGTGATTTCAGCCACATGACCAGTGACTATGTTTCTTAGATAAAAGAGATCTTAACAAGAGAAAAATATTACATTTTTCAGACTGATTAATGTGGTAAACTGGCTTAATTAATTTAATAGTTAGTAGGGTACTTTATCCGCTGATTTTTGTAAAGAATGTTGTAACGTTGCATCCACTGGAAATGCTCTCGGATTTTAACACAGAAAGGAAAGATTTGGGCCATTTCCAAATTACCTCTATCCATTTTTTTTAAAGCGAGCATTGGTGCTCGTTCTTTCATCTAGTAACTTTATAGATGACTTTTTTGCTGAAAATCTTTTGTTTTTGGCACTTTGGAAAAAAAATAACAACATGCAAACGAAGGGGCAAAAGTACTGTCTGGTAACTTCAATTGTACAAAGGCAATTAAAAGAAATCCATTTCATAACAAGCCTTTTTTTTGGTTCTAAGTTCGTGAACTTCCTAGGGAATCTTTCTGTATAAAGAGGCTGTCCATACCAAAAATAGAAGCATTTTTTCCTCAGATGTTTTGAACTGATATACGACTTACCATGGCCATGGGCCAGTTATCATGGATTATTTCGAACTTAGCATCTTTTATTCTTTTGAGAGACGGATCGCACTTGAAGTTAATTGTGGCTGTTAAAGAGGGGTACAACCTGGAAAGCAAAGATTTCAATTAGCAGTTAATTTTCAAAGGCCAACATAAATTGTAATGTTCAAGATTTCGCGACTGTTACGTGTAACACGTAGTAGGGTCGCTATAGCAACGGTTAACCCAGTCAGTACATGTTCTGATACCCTGTATCAAGTATGGACAGTCATTGTTAAATTCCAAAACATTTCCCACTTGCTTTCTTCTATTTTCCCGCACCGATACGTTGAAAACATAGATTTGGGCCTCATATGCACCCATGTCTTTAGACATACTTTGAGTTTTGGTATAACAGCTGTGGTGACCTGGTATCCGTATTGAAACCACAACTTGCCGTGGACTGCTTTCCAATATTTTGGTATTTTGATGCCCTTCTGTTCCAACGACAAATCTGAAAAGACGACGTGGAAAACCTTAGTCAGAAGTTGAGTATTCTCACGCAAGATTTGAATGAATTGCTCCTCATTGTCCTAAAAATATGCAAAGTAAAACAAAGGTAACGAGTCTTCATTTTTCGTCGGTAGCTCGAAATAGTCATCTGACTAAGAGCCTGCTTACATTTATATAGGGGGTCCCAGGTAGGTGAGGTAACCAGCGGCGGGTCACCCCACCTATCATGTAAACGGGATCAAACTAAAATGAGAGATTATATGGAAATCCGGGTTACGCCACCTACCTGGGGTCCACGGCCTCCATGTAAACAGAAAGAAGAGTCGAAAAAAGGATTTGTGGTCACGCCTATGATCAAACTCGGCATCACCCGCACAGAAGGCCGCGCACTAACCAAATGTGCTCATCCTTCCTCCTTACCAACGACTAAAAGTGTTTTATGATTTTTACTCGGGTCGCATCATCGAAAATTAAAGTAATCAAAACAACTTACAGCTACGTCTCTAAAATAACAGCTGTTGTTACTAGGCGGTCCAAGCCCAAATGTTTGACATGGATTGTAGCTATACATATATTTATCTGATCCTGAAGCATTAAACCTGCTGGAATAACAAAAAGTCCTTAGTAAAGGTAAATTGGACCTTACTGAAACATCATTTCTCTTTTTCTCTAGGAACTTTAAGACAAATAGTGTTAATGGGACCACGTACACACGACTCACCTGAATCAAGCGTTAGCACTGAGAGTAAGGGTTAAAGTTATGGTGTAATGTTTTCTGCGTCTCGTGTAAAGACGGCATGAACTATTAGACTTGCTAGGTTCTCTGCTTGTCGTTTTAGATTAACAAACGCCTTGACCTTAATAAATCTTTCTCTGCCCATTTTTAGACTAACACGTCGCGACAATTATCGGACTCATAATTCAACTGTTGTTCGTCATTAAACACAGATACAAATAATTATAATGCACGTCTCAAACTGCGCCGCTAAGGTCGCAGTAATGTCAAGGGTAAGCCTAGGGGAAAGGGTGTAGCAACAATTGAACTGCGTCAAACTTTACGCACCCTTAAATTATAGTCAGAAAACCAAGACCACAAGGAACGGCTTTTCATGTACAAGAGCTGCTTTACGAACCTTGGTGATCCATCCCGGCTTTTTAGTGGGGCAAGGTTATAAATTTTGTCGTCTATGATGCAGGAGCATATAAATGATTCGCCCTGGTCTGGCTCGGACATCTCGTTTCCGACAGCTCCTTGAAATAGAAGAAAGGTAAACAAGACAGCTGCGCATTCAAATCTTCTAACCCAACACATCCTTTGCATACTGTTGCAAACGCTAAAAAGAGATAACTCTCATAGTTAGTTTACATTACTTGACAGTCAAATCAAGCTCTACTTGACTGAAACAGTAAGATATAGCCAATTGCTTATCATGGAATAGAAACTTAAGTTACTCGTTCGAAATTGCCAAATGTTCAAAGCCATGTTTTATCATTTATTCGTCAGTTTTACAAAACTCTTCCTACTGGGTGTAATCTCGTTAACTGTGCCATCCTCCAGACAGCCTACGGCCGGTCTCCTGCCTTCCACAAGTGTTCCTTAACAATTTCGACAGCTACACTTTGATGTGATTGACATATGCCACTACTTATAAAAGGACGACAGCGTGTCCTAATTTTGTCGTTTGGTTAGGCGTGACAGTACAAGTTGGTTCAAATATAGTGGACGGACGGTCAGTCAGTGACCAGCGGTCAAGTGAATATTTGATGATGTTATATTGTAGGGGTTTGCTTACGGAGCTCCGCTACAAGCTTACTGTCCCGTGATCCCGTGAAGAATCGAAATTACACATCACTAAATATAGTAAATGTAACACTAAATATCCAGACAAGACTGTAACACGACCCCAGTGAGCGGAAAACCAGTGTAGTGACCTCCATATCATACTTAATGCCTATTTTTAAAGTAACATTGCCTTCTTAGTCTAAGATCGTGATGCATTTTACTTCAAACGATGAAAAATGTTTGGTTGACCCTTAGTGCGTCTCAGGAGTATTGAATACCAACAACAATTGGATAAAACAGCTTAGTAATACGTAATTATCATTGCCATATGTGACAGGAATACATACGGCAAGACATATCACATGGAACAAAAAGTTCCTTTCCTCTTTCTTACCTTTCTAAAACTTAACTTTCCTTTTATCTCTCCTTTTAGTATTTGTGTCCCTCTTGTTTATACATTCTACAAGGAAGCTTTGCGAATCGGTCATGAATGTCTTGCTGCCAATTCGGAAGGTCTTGGAACAATCGACTACATTTAATAACTCGTACGGTTCGGTTTCTCGGAAAGACTAGGGCATCACGTGACAATACTGTCAATTTATGTTTCTCGTCACGCAAGACCAGGTCGATGCTTTTAACTTCAAGGGGTGGGCAAGTAAGTCGGGCTTGTAAAGCCCTGTAGTGCGACTAGAAGCGGTCGTATTGATATTACTAACTTTCAGACAGCTCCCAAACTGGAAAGAGCTGCGTCTAGTGGTTGGAAAGCGGATAACGCTATCCACCAAATAACTCTCTATCCAGTGAACAACGAGATTGGTTTCGCAAACACTTATCCACCGGATAGTGATTTATCCGGTGAATAGCGCTATCCATCAGCCTTTGAATAACCGGAGCCTGTACCAAAGTAGTTATCGCCAAAGTAAACCGCGTGAGAGGCTTTGGGAGAGAGGGATTCGACAAATGTCACATTTCGTTTGGAATGAGAAAAAAGGTATCATTCTAATTCTCCGGATAAAATATACATCAAGGTATAGGACCGCTCATGCGCGGTCCCTTTATCGTGAATACTGGCTCCCATCCAGAAGATGTTTTCCCGTGTATGCCCACATTTTTTGACGTAAAAGTGACTAGTGAACAAAGAGAAGAATACATGACTCGAGTACGGTCTTTTTTTATGTGTAACATTACCTAGCTTACTCAACTGTGGCCAGGTATTGTCGTTTACGTTCCAGTATAATTTTCTTAGTCAACTGCACAAGCGAGGTCAAACAAAACCCCAATTGCTGTAGGGGCGTAACCTGAAAAAATGTCGAACATGAGTAAAGACAAAAACAAAACAGACTGTGAAAAAGACAAGGCAAGAGAAAAGAAAGTTAAATGAAGGATGGCTGGAAACTGACGAAGTAATTACCGATGTAACTATGCTTTACCGTTTTGGGGATAATTTTTTCAAATAAAAATGTAATGTATTTCACCGCCCCGATACTAATGTACACGCAAGTGTCTGCTGCTGGCCTAAAAAATACGGTCCTAAGACCAAGAGAGATGATTTCCTCATAATGACAAAAGATGGAAATTTAATCAGGTCTTTCGCAACAAAAATAATAATTTGGGGTACGGAATACGGTTGATTTTAGGGTTAACCGGTGATGGTCAAGATGCACTTTATAGTCCTGAAAAATTGGTTTACCTTTTTTCAGGAAAATAGGACAATAAACCTGACACATTCATTCTAGTGAAAAAGATGAATTAAAGAAACGCACTGCTCAACGGTGAGATGTTCCGAGAAAATAATTGCACTTGACTGTCTAATCTCTTATCAAGGCTTAGCCAAAAAAAAAATCTGTCAATCTAAAGAACGGTTCTGTCAATCAGTCGGCGTCTGCGAGTCCAACGATTTAGCAAAGCCAACCCATGGCCAAAGTATTGTTCCTTACACTGGACACACCAACTGCGCATGCATTGTCAGATCCACTTAATTTTTAGTATGGTGCCGGAATCTGTAACTCTTTGAATCATTTGTTTTTTTACCTACTCGCTTCGCTGCTTTTAAGAAAAGATGAGAGGTCGACTTGTAGCAAGTCTGGTAACCTACGAGGAGACTCAGCTCCATTCACTTAACATTCTTCACTTCCACTACATACGTTCATAAATTTAACAAATAAGGAGAAAAAAACTAAGCGGAGACCGTGAATATGAAACAGTCTGATTTTTAACAAGCAATCACTCCTTGAAATCTGGCATAACCTGCGCCGGTGGCAGGTATAAATAGGAGGGGGGAGGAGGGGGGAGGAGAAAGCCAATCCTGTGCTCTATCTGGCCTCGCCCTTTCTATCGGTACTCTATTCTGTACCCGCTAGCCATTCTCATTGGGTCCAAGAAACAAACGAGGCTATTCCAGAACGGCAAGGTTTATTTGGTCATGGTTTCTTGGGATAAGAACTATTGTACACTAAAACTCTAATATACACTTGAATTATTGAATGTACCACAAAAGGGTAGAAATAATAGGTAAACTTTTAGAACAGCCCTTATTTTTGTAGCAGTCCTTTCACCTTAATCACACCTGGAGCCGATATGGTGGCAAAAAAATTTAAGAGTCTATGATATTAATAAAATCTCTCTATCAGTACATTTGCATGGTACTATTCGTTTTTCTGTATTTTAGACAATTAAACTTCAGATTTTTCGCGGCAAATTTTCATATTGGCTACTGCCAGAAGAGACAGGGTTAAACCAAGCACGCCTATCTAACCCCAGTTTACCTCCGGGTGGAAGTGTTTATGCTACGCTTCACTAATATCAAGAGGTCGATGTGAGAATCTCAATCAACCCATTTATCGGCAGAGGGGAATAGCCAAATTACTATATGCATAAAGCGAGAAATCTTGATAAAACGTTCTCGCTGACATTGCAGCTATAAGCCAAAAAGTATATCAACCTAAGAAACTAAAATTGTTTATAAAAAGCTGAAATCAAATCCTTAGTACTAAGTATTTACGTAACACTACGAAACAAAGTAAAAATGTCCATCACTGTATTAACTACATGATGGAAAGTTTTTTAAAAGCCATTAAGAAGTAGATGACGAAATTTATCTTACCAATCACTTCTTCATTAAATGAAAATGTTCCTTAGATTTACAATAGCTACAATTGATAGATTTACCAAAACTTTGATTAAAGTTGAAAACTTGTTTGTAGGATGGTCAGTTAGCTATTTACAAAGCGTAATCCGAGGGTAAAATCAGACCTCAGTTGCTCTATCAGTAGATGGATAGCGCTTTCTAGCGGAGAAACCACTATACAGTTATTACGTGTCATAGCAACTACATGCAGTTAAACCTCCCGTTAGCGATCGCCCTAAAAGGGAAGACTTAGTGGTCGCTTCAGGGATCCAGCAAAAGCAGGCCCTCACTAGAAAGGGTATGAACACATCTACATTTTGAAAGAGATTTCGTAGTATGCAATTTCATGCAGTTACGATATGACTGTGTAGTTTCATGTTTTCACTCGCATTCATTAGAGATCATTAAACCATACCTTAAGTGGTCGCTTACAGGAGAATAAAAATAGCGATTTATCTCCAAAGAGTGCTACCCAACATTTGAATAACAAGTACCAGGTTTAATAATTAGAATTATAATTACAGTCCGACTACCATAACCGGGACCACAAAATATCAGCTTTTGTCAAACAAATATGTTTACTGGGTGTTATATGTAACGTTTCGAATAGAAATACATAGTCTGGTGAAATTTCTACTTTCTTGAAAGACGTTTGCTATCAACAATTAAATTTTGTGCTCCGAGTAATTAACTTGCTGTTTTTTTTTTTTTTTAATTATTTTTTTTTATGAGCTGTTGATTGACCCACAACCAACTTGCTTGGAATGTATTGTTATGTTCCTGTTATCCGATTGGTCAAATTTGTTTACGTGGCCCCGGTTGCAGTGGTCGCACTGTAAAAAGATGAAATTAAACTTAGAACATCATTCCAGTCACTAAGCTACACAATACCTCTAATTTTTCTGCAAAGACGCAAACGTTTGTTAATCTTACATTTTAATCTTTTGGGCTGATACACCCATGTACATCATTGATTCCTCGGCTATAAAGGTTGGAAGTTTTATCAATGTTGTCAAGCAACCGGAATTTCATACGATGAATATCACTGGAAGTCGGTTTGTTCAAAAGAGGCTGTCTGTTAACTGCCAGTATAAAAAAACCGAGGAAGTTAACATTGTAAAACAACGACATGTCTTTATATGTACATACGTAAAAGTATTATTTGTGTGTATGATATTGTTATCGTAATAACGTTATCTCAGGCTGAGGCTATTTTATTAGCGCCTCTAAGGTGAATTCGTCTAATCTGGCTCTTAAAAATAAACTTAATAGTCTCGCCGCAATAAAACTGCATCTCGTGCATGCTAAGCTAACAGAACAAGTTAGTCTTGCAAATAAGGGTTTTTTTATTTCCCGCCCCCAATAGGAAACGTAGACTACAAGTCTTTAAAAGTAAAGCAAGTTCGCAATCTTGCAGGCCTGAGACTGATTTATAGAAACAAGATTCCCTCTCTAATGAGTTCGTATTCCCACACAGAAAAGAGGCATCACTTGTCAAGCCAAGGCACCTAGCACCTCTCTATATTTCCGTGTCTTGCTCTGCTAAGTTCATTATTTAAGTTATCTCTTGGGTTATTACTACCCGAACTAAGTCCAGCTGAAAACGGGCAATGTGCATTCTGCAGACCTTCGGGCCGAGCTCCATAGTCCTCTGCATCATTTCCATGAATAACAGGTCGCCTTTCGTCGTCGTCTTCTTCAGCTGGCCTTCTCCTAATACACCGCCAGATGCGCTTGCGGTAGTAAAGCGCTGGAACAACAACAATAATACCTGATAAAGCACCTAATGGTATGATGTAGTCCACCCTGTTTACACCACCACCTGAAAATAAGGAAAAATTGTAGTCTTAAGATCAGCTCCAAAGGCTTTTTTCTTCAACCGTCGTTTCCTTGCTGCTCCACGTAGGTAATTTTACATTCTCAGGGGAATTAATTTAAATTTCTTTTGATGGATGACACAAGGATACAGTTGTATACACGTTTATGTGACGAACTTTGAAACCACAGTTCCCTTGAGTAACAACGACACGTCAAATGGGAGAACAAACAACCTAAGTTAGTCCTAGGCCAAGGGTCGTACTTTTAATGAGACGAACCAAACTCTCATTTGAGTCAACCAAAATTAAGTTAAGATCGTCTGTTGAGTCAGACGTCGAACTTAAGAAGGGTCGAACCAATCAACTGAATCAGTAATAAATCAGTTAAAAATTAAAAATTTTTCCGGACGAGGCTAAATATGCCTTATCATACAAGTTATTGACGCAGAAGTTTAGTTCGTCGCATACGATGATCGACGTTTGCGCTGGGGACTCTAAACTCACTAAGTTTGGTTCGTCTCATGAAAACTTTGGCGATTGGCCTAGGCCTTCAATGTCTACTGCATGATGTGATTGCTATTGTACTGAGTATCGTGTGGCTTACGTAGGTTTCAGTGTAGATTTAAAGTACCTGTTTGGGATGACGGGTCGTCTGGATCGTTTGGACAACCATCAGGACATGAACAAATACTAGTCACTAAAAATCTCTACAAATAAATAAAGACAAAAATAGACTTGAGCGCTAACAGGACGCTTATGGCACCGCGGACGCTGATCTGTGTTTGAGTATCGAAGATTAATCTAATCAGAACGTTTGGTATTTCCAATTTCAATTGCAATCCTCGAGAATGAGTTTCAATGACATGTCTTCAATACATCCTTGCCTTACCGGCCCGAACCTGTCGATTGTTTACTTGTTTGTTCATTTAACGTTTCCAATCTTCAAAACTGAAAGTGAACCCAATAGGAAACTTCGTAGACTACAAGTCTTTAAAAGTAAAGCAAGTTCGCAACCTTGCAGGCCTGAGACTGATTTTATAGAGACAAAATTCCCTCTCTATTGAATTCGTAATGAGGTATAATCAGCTTTGATAATTGCACAAAGCAAGCCGCTTAATTCGAGGGATTTAAAAAGGCTAAGAATAACGCTACGTAACACTGACTACAATAAGAACGGGTCTGTTCCCCATGTTAAATTTTAGTTGTGTCTTGTGCGTGAGATAGTCCGGTGTAGTCTTTTCTTTAATACACTCCATTCATCCCTCCACACAAGTAAAATCCAAAACTGATCTACTTTCCTGAGTCAGTTTTGTAAAGAGAGGCTTCCATTAACGTTCATTTCACAGGACGAAAGGTGAACAGAGGGCAAAAAATTCAACCAAAAAGGGGTAGGTGTGGACGGGGAAACAAAGTGGCCGTTCAGTGGCCGTTCAGTCATGTTCAAAAACACTTTAAAAAGTCCTTTATGCAATCGCTAGAAAACGGCCATAGTCAGTGTAGAAAAGTAGTGTGTAGTTTTTACTTACATTTCATTTAATAGCTATGTACCAGTTTCACTTACCCAAATGTCTTTAGTATCACTGATATACTCGAAAAGTGCTTCCTCGGGTGTTTTCTTTGATGGATCGCACTTGAGGTCGACTATAACTTGTCGTTTCGCAAAAGACCTTTAAATACACAGACATATTAGGTAACATAAAAATTAATGTCCTGTTTCGCGAACAGGCGATGAGGCTAATCCCGTGTTCTGATTGAATGTTCGAGTGCCCAAGATCGGCAAATCTTGCCCATTCCTATAACTGCTCCCTTTGGCCATGCAGGAAAAGCGTATTTCCTATGGTCCAGTTTATTGAGCTTGTTCGGTAAGATTGTAGGATAGTCTCGTTCGTTTTCATTCCTCAGCCGTTTATCCTTGACTTTTTCTTGGACCAAAAAGGCGAACATGGCGCGAGAAGCCCTCGCGCGAAATGCCCCTTGGCTTCGCTTGGTTCATAAAGCGCCTTTCATGCAGGCTAAAAAATACGCCAAAAAGGAACTTGGCCAATATCCAGCCATCTTGACCTCACACTTTGTAAATAACGCATATATCATATTTATCACCATGTATAAGACGTAGTTACACTCAACTTGTGCGAGTTGATCTAAAATGATTATTGAGACAAACGGCTTCGCATTTAATGGAGTGTCAAAAGGAATACTTGAAACAAAGTTTGTGGCCGAGGATTACTGAGCCTAACAAATCAGAAGTAGGCCTGGGTTTAATCTAATAAAAAGAAAGAAGCACAACAACTTACTCTTTATTGGTATAGACAAGCTGTGGTGTGTTCGTCTCTTTATTGAAACCATAATGAAATGAGCTTTGCGTACCAATCAGCTGATACCGTGCTTTGTTTACAGTACCCATGCAAACCTGATTAGGAAAAAAGAAAACTATCTTTTAGATTTGCCTGTATTGGTATGATGTATTAGTATGGTGAACGTTCCTCCGTACATTGAACCTTTCTCAAAAATTTTAGTTTTATCACATGAGTCAATTAAGTCAATTTATCACTGTCAAAGAATCGAAAAGCTAGAATTTTAAGCGCTAACCCTTTTTTAAAGAGTAAAATGGACCATGCTCTATACTCTTATCGACCATTACAAATAACGTCAACATGGTCAAAATTTAAGTGGAACCACGAGACCTGGGCAATGTTTTCAAGACAAAGTTTTCTGTTACTATAGTAAGTTAAACAACTTACAGCCACATCTCCGAAACAGTCACTTGTTTGTTTCGTCCCTTGAGAGAATGGTCTACAGGGATTATAAGTATAGTTCCAATCACCTGAAACCACCCAGAACCTGTTGGACAAATGCAAGTGATGCATGTTGGTGTAGCGAAATACCGTAGATCAAAATGGTAGGGGCGCAACTAACTTAAATGCGAAGAGAACATCTTCCACTCATTTTTCACATTTCCGTTTCCTAGTATAATTTTTACTTTAAGCTGCAAAATGTAAAGTTTTATTTATGCACATTCTTGACCTTGGTGTTTAATGTTATAGTACCTCTAATCTCGAGGTCCCGTGAATTATTTACTGAAGCATTGAAACTTTCGACTTTTTATACGTCTTAAAGGCTAAGTGCTGTCATGTGAATTATGTGTAATTTTCTAAAACAGCACAATGTGCTCTTTCTATTTTTATTTTGGTCCACTTCCCTGTTTTCAATCCGTAATCGTAGACACTTCCTGACAGTTTGAATGTTCTAGTATCAGTGTTTAATAAACAGTAATATCATGCTAATCTTTGTGGATTGCAGTTGGCCCAACTTTGCACATTGGATCTTCTATTCTCATCAGTATACAATGCCTGAATTAATACCTCGGCTTTCCGTCCTTTCTTTCGAGAGCTGCTAGGTTATAGATTTTTCCGTCGAGGTCGTAAGCAACACAGTCTTTGTCAGCTGGCGGGATAACGTGTGCGTTTGGTCTTGTCCTGTTACCAGCATTGGCTCCTTTCAACTTACGAAGCGAGGTCAATGCCAAAAGACAGCTCATCAATCTTAAAACAACCCTCATCGTGTGCGCAACTGCTACAACAAGATTTAGAACTATTAATTACCTGGATGTCTTGCAACTATAACAGAAATGGTTATACTATACATGATAATAACCACATAAACATCCACATGATGACACTCTTTGTCATATCTTGCTATGCAATATTACATAAAATATGCTGCCATCTTAAAGTATTCTTATTGTTCGAAGCTTTTACTATCGTGTGTCAAAAAATTAAGATGATAGTGTTGGCTTCAGATATCGCTTCTTATTGAGGTTCTCTAAATTAGTAGTTAATTAGTAGTTAATTGATACTTAATTTAACATTTTAAACTGTCAAGATCATTTCCAGAAGGTGTCTAAGATGCATTTCCTGTATTTAATCTCGTAGAATAACAAGTAAAAAATATAAATCATCCTGGCTTGTAAATCATAAATAACAATAATGAATAGCAAAGTTCCTAGTATCGCTCCCTTTGAAGTACACTGGCCGAGATGGAATGTGACTCTGGAGCAAAACCATTTAAATAATAACCTGCTGCTTCCTGAACCATATAAGCCAGTAACATCTAAACCTATTCTTTTTGCCTTTTTTGAAGTCCAAAAAGAATAGGTTTAGATCTTACTGGCTTATGGATCAGGAAGCAGAAGGTTATGTATTAAATTTACAAGGATGATTTATATTTTTTTACTTCTTATTCTTGTTATTGATGATTTACTGTATCAAAGGTTTTATAATTAATATTAAAAATACCCTGGCTAAATAAACGTCTCATAGCTTTTCTCCTTTCTTTTTCGCTTTTTCCAGCATTTACAATATCATATATTAGCTTATATTAAAGATACGTTCACCAACGTTGAACCTTCAAATAATCCCGCTTCCCGGAATTTATGATGTCGCACACTCCGATTCCTTTGTTATGTGACTCATAATTAGCACTTTGTCAGATTCTGGGTCATGTTTGTCTGACAGTATTACCTCTCCAATGGAATAATATTTATTTTAAAAAATGACTGCGTAAGAAACACGATAGTTTTGTCAGTCAATGAGGAACGTTGAGCCGACTAGGTCTCGTAGAACACAAACTTTAATCTCTTCAGAAGTAGGTTACACTCATAGAGCTAATGACATACTAACAGACAGAAAAAACTAGTCTTTAAGAGGGGATTTCTAGAATGTTCCAAACAAATACATAATCAGTCTATTTATAGAGACTTACATAACGTTTGGGATAATAATAGAGATTAGCAAACTGACATTCTAGAATGTTCCTATCCAAAAAGCAAATGTAGATGAATTCCAGAAAGTTCTAGATATCATAACAACGATTATATTGCTTTTTTAAACTATCTACATTTTAGAGGCACCCAGACCCAAAAAAAATTTAAGTAAATAACATTTGTTCTGTAATAACCACCACAAGAATGAGTCAGATTCACCGTTCTTTGATTTCATGATCTCGAGGCGTTACAAGTCGTCACAGAGCAAGAGGGGAGATAAACTTTCAGTAGGAGCCGGGGAAAACCCCTTAAACTAATTTATGCACCCTTGAGCAATAAATTGTTCCTCCGGTACAGAAACGTCTGTGATGGATTGAAGTTAAACTACTTACTTCAAAAACCACTATATCTATAAATACTTTACTGCAAAACCAACAATTTAAATGGTTTCTAAGTACTCTAGCTTGCTGGGCAAATATCGAGTGGCTTGACATTTGCAGACTCTTGCAATTTGTATTTTGTCAACAATGTAGCACTACTTCCGCTTTCGCTTAAAAACTGCAAGAGTTTTGAGCCGAGAAGATGATACCATCAAAATAATGAAATTACGAGGCGTTACAAGTCGTCACAGAGCGATACAGAGGGGAGACAAATGTTGAGTAGGAGCTGGGGAAAACCCCTTACAATAGACTAATTTTATGCACCCCTTGAACATAAATTGTTCGTCTTTTACAGAAAGCGTCTGTGATGGATTAAAGTTAAACGACTTACTCCAAAAAACGAATATAAATACGGTACTACAAAACCAACAATTTAAATGGTTTCTAAGAATTCTTGCTAGGCAAATATTGAGTGGCTCGAGATTTGCAGACTCTTGCAATGTGTATTTTAATCAACAAATGTAGCGCTACTTCCGCTTTCTGCAAGAGTTCTGAACCGAAATGATGATGCCATCAAAATAATTAGATTCACCGGTGTGAGTTGAAGGCTTTTATCATAAAAAAAAAAAAATAGAGACATGACTTGTTCCCGTCTTTCCATGTTTGCTCGGTAAAAGCCAGGGAAGCTTCGGCTGCTCGAATGCAGGATCGATTGTGATAATTTAACGGTATAAATTGAATTAAGGTAAGTTTAAGTGATGTTAGTTTTCCCTACCTCAAATAGTTTGACAACTGGTCGGCATTAAGCTTTGTTCCTTTCTCGAAAAGGATCTTTCGTTTTTGTGCGCGTCGCCGTCGAAGCTGTTTTGTCGGGTTTTGTCTCTTTTTGTTATAATCGACTTCCTTGGTCAGCGGTTCAAAAGCGGGCAAAACCAACGTTTCTGATTGGCCACTCCTTAATCGAAAATGAAAGAGTAGTCGTCCCAACAGTATGAATATCCAGGTTGACCAGTTTATCATAGAGAACTGCAATACATTATGTCAAAAAAAGAGATCTCTGTAACAGCAGCTTTCTATGACAAATGCTGGCAAGCATGTATGTCGTCTGCCACAAGAGAAGATGAATAATTGGATAGGCACAATTTCAACGATGTAGTGCTATGTTAGTGTAAATACTCCATCAATTTGCTTTGTTGGACGTTGAACATAAAGTGCAATACAATCGACTTAAGTTCGCGTAATATCTAATTAAAGACTTTCCCGGAAAAGTGTGTTTTCTTTTAGCTTATTCAACCGGGGAACACCAGAAAAACAAAGACCAATTAAAAACCTCAAACCAAATACCCTCTCCTCCCTAAAACATCTGTGCAAAATAATTTCTAAGAAGATATGAATGGGTGCCTTGTTTTCAATTCAGATGCTTCCGTGGCCCTAACTGTTCACTGGGGCTAGACTCGTATTATGTGGGTGGAAGTACAAGACACTCGGATAGCGTGACAGCGGAAAGTAAAAGATAGAAAGCAAAAGCCTTACAAAAATTCAGGGTTATATACAGGGTGTGGAGAATAAGGAGAAAAGTTAAGTGGGTGGCACTGACTACGAGAGACCGGGTCACCTGCAACGTATCCAAATCGTATTAATTTGGATAATCAAAACGATAACAACTTTAAATGTATTGTTTTGCAAGACGAAACTAGCACTAAATACACAACTTGCGAAGCAGAAAACTAGCGAGCGGACTACATATGGCAAACTTATTCAAATAAGGTCAATGTCTTTTGAACTATTTACAAGCTTTGAAATAAGCGCCCCTCTTCTCCTTTTCAATAAAATATTTTGTATTATGCGTTAATGTTGACAGCGATGCCTAAGGATAGCGTTACAGTGTAGTTCTTAAACAGGAAGTTGTTTACTGTTGATGTAGTTTTGTACAATAAACACTTAAATTTGTTCTTCTTCTCAAGTCTTTATTTATTTAGTTATGAAATACTACAGTATGTGTTCAACTATTATAGAGGCCACTTCGTAATATGACCGAACTTCGAAAAAACGTAATAATAGAAAATTATTGGATGAGGCTTTTGTGATATCCAGAAAATCACGGTCGAGGTAGGCTGAGGCTGATAACCCTTGCTGAGACCTTGATTATTCTGGATATCACAAAAACCGAATCTAATAATTGCTTTATTATACATTGAACGAATTCTTTCTTTCTCGCTTCGACATAAAATGTATGTTTTCAAAGATTGTGCCAACTCTTTCTTTTCTGAAAGTTCTCTCAGTTTTTTCTTTTTCACGTAATCAGCAAACAGCTCCTTTTCCAGCTTCGTCGACCTTTTTGTGTTTTGTGAGTCCTTGTCTTCAACTATTTTTTCGATGACGAAGTCAATGAAGCAAACTTGGAAGTCATGGTTTTGCTTCTTCACTGACGGCTAGCAACGCAAAGCGCGCGAACTTGACATGATTACCCTTAGAAATCATGCACCGCGGTCATACATGATTACCCGTGACCTTGAGTGTCCTTGACATGATTATTGTGTAATCTGCAGCTAGATGACGTCCCAGGCGCTGATTTCGAAAATTCACTGTACGCTTTCGGCCAATCAGAAAAGAGATAGTGAGTTCAATGTATAATAATACCTAATAATAGAGAAATTTAGAGTAACGTTTACGGCAAACCGCAAACGTGAATATGTATAATGTGAGCAAGTTTTCCCTTCACTTGTCTTTTACTGTTCATTACTTCTACACAAAAATAAGTAATTCCATGGAATTTTTATCCATGAAAATTGTTTTAAACTGTTTTTTTACGTGCTTATTTTCTACACCTGTTTTTCTTTATTGAGGAATTCTCCCAACTTGAAATTGCCGTAAACTGTGACTCTAAATCTCTGGGCTTAAAGTATCAAATCAGCGCGCTTTCGAGTTGTTGATTGCACTGCTTTTTTTCATTTAGAACTCGAGACGCCCTTTTTCATCCTTTTTTTTTTCTGATTTTTGTTTCATAATTTCATAACCCGTCACCGTGATTGCTGACATCATAGCTGCTGTTTTTCCGGGCAATAATGTGGATTCAAAGGCTTTGTATACGGTCACAGATTAAATATTCGGAAATATTTACTGAACTACTCCCATGTAATTGAAAAAAATCTTTCTTGGTAGCCATTCGTTGCTGGAATTTTATAAATTAATTTTGATAACAAAAGATGTCTACCTTTCTCATGAGATAACATGTATATATTTCTAGTAAATGCCTACACTTGTAGTTCCCACAGTGTTGTGATGACTTCAGAGATGATCGGAAGATGTGCCAGTTATTAACCTGAGATCAGGCATTATTATTATTATTATTATTTTTTAATTTATTATTATTATTATTATTATTATTATTATTATTATTATTATTATTATTATTATCATTATTATTTTACTTCTTTCCTTCTTTGGGGGGAGAGGGCATGACCACAGGCTAGCCAGTTATAAGCTGGTGATTTCGTGAAAATGAGACAGGCCAGTGTCCTGGCCGCTTCGCCGGAACCAGGCGCTGGCTTCAAAAGTAAATAGGGAATTTACGCTATCACAACGACAACAGAAGTAACACTAACTGCGTGTATTGACAATCTTTCAAACTAGAGTTAAATTGTCAGGTAACAAGAAAAAAGTAAATTTAAATCGTATGTTCATGTCAGTATATAATTGAATTACACAAAATGTACACACAAACATTTCCCTCAAACAAACGTGTATGATTAAAAAGAAATTATCAAAAATTCTAAACACTCTAAACAGAGAACAAGAACGTTTCACGTCGTAGTCGTGCAGGAACTTGCAGGGACGTCAAAGAACTTGTACCAAAAAGTATATGATGCACGTGTAAAGTTGTGGTTTTGCTAATTAAACCTATTGGCATTTATTTTTGTCATTGCTGCGGTCGGCGACATTGTTTTGCAAACTCCCTAATGTGTATGACAGGTGTGATCGTCTGAACTCCAAAACGTAAAGTTACAAATAAGGGCCCGGCAATACTAGCCTGTACACAGACGTTGCTTTATTTTTCTTTTCGATAATCGGCGAGGGCGAGTGCGAAGCCCGGATTCCCGCTGTTTTTATTTTTATCACGCGTGTTAGGTGGACTTCTCAGAGAACTTAGAAGGCCTGTGAACAGGCTAGGCCATTACAGATTCTAGATAACATATACATTGTCATGACTAGCGAAAAACTCGACTTGCGGTCGTTTCCCTGTCTCCAAGTTATAATTGTGCGGGAGAGCCGTGTCTTTATATGATCATGACGTTGTACAGAAATTGGGGCAAACCAATGATTACTAAGCTACCAAGACGTGTAAAGCGAAACGGGGTACGGCAAAGTAAAAAAAAATAGCAACAAAGCCTGACTTAAAACCTAGCCCTATCAGTAACTTCGTTGGGCACTATTTGTTTTGTCCACTATTTTTTGTAATTATCATTTTCCTTCCCGTGCTCCTTCCCCGTTCCCCGTACCTCGTTTTAGAAATATCCCTTCAGACGTCTGGATCCTGGGATCGGTGGTTCTGTTCTCTATTGTTGTTAATTCTGGCACTACTCGAGAAATTACTATTACTATTAGCCGCGTTACGATTCTGGGACGAATCGTGAGGCTGAATTGGTAAATCATCGCCTTCAATAATGTGGTTGGCAGCGTAGTCGTTCCTAATATTTTCAGGATTCAAAGCCTGACGTTCGTTGTTGGGATCATTCTGTCTCCTGATACATTGGCAGATTGTTCTTCGGTAGATAAACAATGGAATGGCAATAACAAGAAATGAAAGGGCAGTAATCACTGGTATACAGTACTTCGGCTCCCCAGAAGATTCACCTGAATAAATAAATGAATGAATATTTGCATCCAGTGGAATTTACCTTGCAATCTCGGTTATTTAATTATTTAGATGCTAAAAGTAAAATGTGCTAAAAGACCAAAGTAGTTTAAGATTTTGAGTTGGTCACTGCCACGTGCAATTAACTGAAGTAGATATGTTGGTCAGATTCCTTTCGCTGGGCACATATTTGTGCCTTTGTTTGGCGCATTTTTTTTTATTTATCGATATTTAGGAAGATCACAAAAGGTCAACCAGATCGATGATGGAACTGATGATGTGTAACGCACGGAATTTTCTTAGTGCGGCGTATGAGTTGATCAAATACAATAAAAACCCGCGTATAAGAACCTAAAAACCAGAGTATAATACCATCAACTGACGTGATACATCTCAGTTTGACTCTGAAGATGACTACCGTACAGGTTGTCAAACGTCAGAACAATTTCTTTTATATTTTGAGAAATTCAGTCAAACCCTAAGTACATAAATTTAATGGAACAAGCTCTACCAGTTAGTAACATGTATAAAATTTGTAAATGACTTTTTAAAGCCATTTACGAAGTTTATACAAGCATGTTAAAACATGCTTGGATTAAATGGATTTTCATAACATGTTATGCTTGCAAGACCAAAAATAGGCCCAAAGTAGGCCACACCCACCAATGACGAACACATTTTTTTAAAGAAAATACGAACCTGTTTAAGAACCCGAGTAGCCTAATTTTTCAGTTAGCACCATTTTTATTAGAACCTTCTTAGCCTAGCTTGGAAAAGCGTATTGATCTGATTGGTCAATTATGTCGCGATGTTATTGGTCGTCTGTCAGTTAAGCCGTGATGTTATTGGCTATGAAGACTCGTAATCAGTAATTGGTGCGTTTCGATCCGTCTATTGTCACAGTTAAACGTATTAACAGTCGTCTATTGTTAGTCAAATTGTCAGTTCTCCAGTTGTTCTCTCGTAGTTAGTTTTGCGTGATCTCGTCAATAAGTCGTTTGTACGGCGCTGGTAACTGTTGGCTACGATTCAGTGGCGTTTGTTCTAAGATAGTAAACCAGCTTTCTGGAGTAAGACGTTGATAGTAGTCTGTAGAATACGTTATACGTTAAAGCGATCCATGGACAAGCTCCGGTATATCTACAAGAACTCATTAGCAAAAGGGAGGAAGAGAGATACAATATAAGATCGTGTGCAATGGGAATCATGCCTCAAACGCCAAGAACTTTAACTAAAAAGACATTGGGTGACCGTCCTTTTTTAGCTGCGGCACCTAAACTGTGGAATGGGTAACCATCACAAATACGAAATGAGCCCAATTTTAATAGGTTTAAAGGTTTACTTAAGACCCATTTTTTTAGATTAGCTTTTCATGAGGATTTTTTTTAGGATTATGTATATATTATATTATATTTTTATAGATCCATTGTTTTTTTATATAATATTTTTAGTTATTTTGGATAACTTATTAATGTTGATAATTTACTTTCATGTAATGCGCATTTGATCATATTTACATGTATTTTGTGCAATATAAATATTAAATTATTATTATTATTATTATTATTATTATTATTATTAAGGAAAAAAAAACTTGGGGCAGTATTAGTTACGCATGTTTCTGTGATACTGTCAACGATGTTTACGATGAAATCGTCCACTACAGGAGGAATATATTCAATGTTCCATCGGGTCGCGCAGGGAAGAGTTTCATTGAACAATTAACCTTCTGGATTAAGCAATTTAATTCAGACTCTGACTTGAAATCGGTCGCTCTTAAAGCATTCATGGTGCTCCCAACTTTGATTTTGCAAAAACCATCCGCTACTTCCAAAAGCAAGGAGCATAGTGAAGCAATAGAGCGTCGATTAGCACTCTGGAAACAAGGGACATTGATTTGTTGCTTAAAGAAGTGAGGTTCATTCAAGGGAAATTTGTGAATTCCAAGAAACCTAGAAAGGTTGAAGACATATCCAAAGCCTTCTCAAAGCTGGTTCTGCAAGGAAAATTGACAGCTGCTATGAAACTCCTAGATAACGAGAGCTCGTCCGGTCTGCTCGACCTATCTCCAGATGTCCTGCAAGGGCTACAGGACAAACACCCACAGGCAGCTGATATCGCAGAGGAGAGTTTGTTACACGGCCCAATTGATTATATTCCGCCAAATGTTTACGACCTCATAGACGAAGAATCGATCTACAACTCGGCAAGTAAAACCAAGGGCTCAGCCGGACCATCTGGAATGGACGCAGAGCTGTATAAGAGAATCCTGTGCTCTAAGAATTTCAAGACCGAGGGCAAAATATTGAGAGAAGAGCTAGCCGTGTTCACAAGAAATCTGCTAAGGAAATCGTACCACCCTTCCTTACTTGAAGCTTTCACGTCCTGCAGGCTTATCCCGCTTGATAAGAACCCGGGAATCAGACCAATTGGTGTTGGAGAGGTACTGAGGAGAATAGTGGGGAAAACGGTCAGCGGTTTTTTAAAGGAGGAAATAAAAGAAGCGGCGGATCCCCTACAAGTTTGCGCAGGTCATAACGCAGGAGCGGAGGCTGCGATCCATGCAATGAGTCAAGTGTTTGTTGAAGAAGGAACAGATGGAATATTGCTAATTGATGCTAGTAACGCTTTTAACCAAATGAATAGGTCAGCGGCCTTACACAATATCCAGATCATGTGCAAAGAAATGGCGCTCTATGTGATTAACACATATAGAAGCCCATCTAGACTGTTTATTTGTGGGGGAGGTGAAATACTTTCTCGAGAAGGCACCACACAAGGAGATCCGCTAGCGATGCCATGGTATGCACTTAATACATCCATAATGATACAGAATTTGAGGGATCATTGCCCATTGGTTAAACAGGTGTGGCTTGCAGACGACTCAGCTGGAGGAGGGAGTATAGCGCAATTATACAACTGGTACAGGCAATTGAGTAAGGAAGGACAAAAGTTTGGTTACCTTGTGAATGGGACAAAGAGCTGACTTATTGTGAAGTCTATGGAACTAGCGGAGGAAGCAAAGAGGGTGTTTGGAGAGGAAGTCAACATAACGACTGAAGGTTAGCGCCATCTGGGAGCAGTCATTGCATCGCAAGAATACAAAGATCAGTATTGTGAGGAGAAGGTTCGTGCATGGAAAGAGGAAATCGAACGTCTCTCTGAAACAGCGAAGAGCCAGCCCCATGCGGCGTATATTGCTTTCACAAAAGGCTACAAGTCGAAGTTCACCTACTTCATGCGCACGATTGAATCGTTTGAAGATTATGTCGATCCAATCCAGGAAGTGATTGAAGATTTACTACTCCCTACTTTGTTCGGTCAATCAGAGCCTCTCCCTAACGAAGTGCGCAGACTTGCTACCTTAGCAACGGGTCAAGGGGGTCTAGGCATTCCTGATCTGAAATCCGAGGCACCGCAGCAGTTTGCTGCCTCGAGACTAATAACCACCGCCCACGTAGGTTCTATTACATCACAGAGTTCCATCATGGTGCCAGGAGAAAGATCTACGGAAGAGCTAAAGAGGCATCAACAATCACTTAAGAGAGCAAGTGCCAAAGAGAAAATGGATAGCATTGATTCAAGCCTCTCCCCAGGCCTGCTGCGTCTGGTTAATCAATCGAGGGACAAGGGCGCAAGTTCTTGGCTGAATGCGATGCCTCCCGCAGACAAAGGTTTAGCCCTCAACAAGCAAGAGTTCAGAGACTCGCTACGCTTGCGTTATGACTTACCCTTAGTCGATTTACCAAGTCATTGCATATGTGGGGATAAATTCACCGTTAGTCACGCCCTCTCTTGTAAAAAGGGGGGGTTTGTAGCGCAGAGGCATGACGGTGTACGGAACTTGTTAACGGCATTCATCGACAAGATCTGCAATAATGTCGAAATCGAACCACGCCTTCAACCCCTGGACAACGAGCGATTTCATTTGAGGAGCGATGTTACAAGTTCTGAGGCAAGGTTGGACATCAAAGCGGGAGGTTTCTGGGCAAGAGGAGTTACGGCATTTTTTGATGTTAGAGTTACGCACGTCAACTCCAAGTGTTACCAGAGCAAGCCAACATCGGAAGTGTTCAAAGAGCAAGAAGAAGATAAGAAGCGCAAGTACCAGCAGCGGGTGTTAGATGTAGAAATAGGTTCGTTTACGCCTTTAGTGTTTGGAACCAATGGCGGAATGGGAAACGAGTGTCAGCGGTTCTTAAAGCATCTCGCAGACAAGATAGCTCAGAAAGACACCGAACCTTATCATGTTGTAATCACTTGGCTCAGGACACAGATCTCGTTTGAACTCTTAAGATCGGCACATGCATGCATCAGAGGTTCGCGAACGCCGTTTCGTAGCAAGATAGAGCAATCAGTAGACTGTAAAATAAATGTCGCTAGTGCGGATATCTGAAATACGTGTCTATATGCTTTTATACTTAGGGCTTTTTATGGACACTGGTTTAGCCGTCATTAGTATAATTCGATTGCAGGATCTTAATATCTCTGCATAATGGAATTCTTAATTTTATAGACTTTTGAACTTTTATTATTAATTATATCTATTTCCTCTTCTTTTATGTAAGGTTAAGTTACTTCTATTTTTTAGAATTTGTAAATGAATAGTTTTTTCTATCTTCACTTATAATATATAGGATTGTTTTTGTTCTCTAATGAAGGACGAGGGGTTTCTTTTGTAACGGATGGAATTTGTAGATAGTGTTTTGATGAATTAATTAGATTTTTTGTAACAGTAGGTTGATTGTAAATAGGATTTTAATTGAGGTTTTGTAATAAAGATTCTTTTCACTTATTATTATTATTATTATTATTATTATTATTATTATTATTATTATTATTATTATTGTTATACATGTCGCAGAGTCCCAGTCAAGTTAGACCTAGGCCAAGCGTCGAACTTTTCATGAGACGAACCAAACTCTAATATGGGTCAACCGAAATTATATTAATTTAAGATCGTCTGTTGGGTCAGACGTCGAACTTAGGACGGTTCGAACCAATCACCTGAATCAGTGATAAATTAGTAATAAATTTTCTCCCGAACGAAGCTAAATACGAACTGTATCATACAATTTGTTAATTCAGAAGTCTAGTTCGTCGCATGTGAAGATCGACGTTTTTCCTGGGAACTCTAAACTTACTAAGTTTGGTTCCTCCCATGAAAAGTTTGACGATTGGCCTAAACCTTGGAAAGGTCGAATCTACTGCATGATGTGATCGCTGTTGTACTGAGTATCGTGTGGCTTATGTAGGTTTCAGTGTAGATTTAAAGTACCTGTGTGGGATGACGGGTCGTCTGGATCACTTGGACAACCATCAGGACATGAACAAATACTAGTCAATAAAAATCTCTATACAAATAAAAAAAAGACAAAAATAGACTTTCGTGCCAACAGGACGCTTACGGCGCCTTCGACGCTCATCTGTATTTGAGTATCGAAGATTAATCTAACCAGAACGTTTGGTATTTCCAATTCCAATTCCAATCTTTGAGAATGAGTTTCAATGACATATCTTCAATACTTCCTTGCCTTACCGGCTCGAACCTGTCGCTTGTTTACTTGTTCGTTCATTTAATGTTTCCAATCTTCAAAACCGAGAGTGAAAGTAGGCTAATTATGAGGTATGATCAGCTTGAATATTGCACAAAGCAAACCAACTAACTCGAGGGATTTAAAAAAGGCTACGAATAACGCTAAGTAACACTCACGCTGACTACAATGGAAATGGGTCTGTTCCCCTTGTTAAATTTTAGTCGTGTCTTGCGCGTGAGATAGTGCGTTGTAGTCGTTTCGCTATAATACACTTCATTCGTCCCTCCACACAAGTAAAATCTAAAACTGATCTACTTTCTTGAGTGAGTTTTGTAAAGAAAGATTTCCATTAACGTTCATTTCAGAGGACGAAAGGTGAACCTGAGAGCAAAAAAATTCAAAGAAAAAAAGGGTAGGTGTGGACGGGGAAACACGACGGCTGTTCAGTTCTGTTCAAAACCACTTTAAGAAGTTCTCGATGCAATCGCTAGAAAACGACCATAGACAGTGTAAAATAGTAGTATGTATTTTTTATTTACATTTCATTTAATAGCTATGTACCAGTTTCACTTACCCACATGCCTTTAGTATCACTGATAAACTCGAAAAGTGCTTCCTCGGGTGTTTTCTTTGATGGATCGCACTTGAGGTCGACTATAACTTGTCGATTCGGAAAAGACCTTCAAATACACAGACATAGAAGGTAACATAAAAATTAATGTCCTGTTTCGCGAACGGGCGAGATGAAGTAATCCCGTGTTCTGATTGAATGTTCGACTGCGCAAGATCGGCAAATCTTGCTCATTCCTAACTGCTCCCTTTGGCCATGCAGGAAAAGTGTACTTCCTGTGGTCCGGTTTCTTGAGCTTGTTCGGTAAGATTGTAGGATGGTCTTGTTTGTTTTCATTCCTCAGCCGTTTTTAACATGCTTGACTTCAACTCGAACCAAAAAGGCGTAGCCTACACGGTAGGAGCTGTATGAGCTAAGCTGAAGGCGAAAATGGCGCGAGAGGCCCTCGCACGAAATGCCCCTCGGCTTCGCTTCCTCGTAAAGCGCCTTTCATACAGGCTAAAAATACGCCAAAAAGGAACTTGGCCAATATCCAGCCATCTTGACCTCACACTTTGTAAATAACGCATATATCATATTTATCATCATGTATAAGACGTAGTTACACTCAACTTGTGCAAGTTCAACTAAAATGATTATTCAGACAAACGGCTCCGAAATTTAATGGGGTGTAAAAAGAAAAACTTGAAACAAAGTTTGTGGCCGAGGATTACTGAACCTAACAAATCAGAAGTAGGCCTGGGTTTAATCTGATAAAAGAAAGAAACACAGGAACTTACTCTTTATTGGTATAGACAAGCTGTGTTGTGTTTGTCTCTTTATTGAAACCACTTTTACCAGTGTTTAATAGATCACAGACTGAGCCAATTTTTGCCTACTCAACCGAAGGATGACAGTTCACAAAGGTGTTCCCTGGTCACAAGTAACGAGTTTCACGACTCAGAGAGGTGCTTGGAAGTGGATAAATCTGCAGACGCCAAAGCGACAGCGGTAGGTCTGCTTATTTGTCTGCCTTTGACTTGATTGGTCTTCATTAAAAGAGAAGGAACCATAATGATCATGCATGGATGTTAAGGGAAGTGTCGAGTATAGTTTCATTGTTTACTTATACTTTTCTAAATAACGTGATCCTCATTACCCCTCTTACAACAGGTTACCCCCTGGACAAATGATGAGAACAACAATCACGTGTTTGTCGTCGTGCATTTACCACAGACACCCAGCCACTGGTGCTTACTGGTATTTGCAGCTGAGAGTTGATTTTCTTTATTTTATAGAAAAGGCAACTTTGATTAAAATAAATATGCAATTTTTGAACATGATCAGATGGCTACAACCTCTAACTCAACATTCTTTAGCTAAAATACAGACTAGAAAAGGCCTATAAAAAATCTTGCAATAAACTTTTAGTGATGTGATAATCCTAATTGTTGTTTTTATATATATATATATTTTTTGTTAGATTTAAGTATATGTGCCAAAATGAAAGGCGCATGGTTTATCTTGATCCTTTGGGGATTGGTTTGCAAGCCGAGGAATCCTTCCGCGTGGCTAGGTAATTGTCATTCTTTAGTTACGAAACAAAGGAAGTGTAGAACCAGTGAAATTAAATATTTACATTGCCCTTTTTTTAAAGGCATTTGATGAATAGCAAGACTGGTGCAAATATGAACTGGAGAACATGGACTTTTGAAATAGCTTCGGTATGATAGTACGTAGACAAGTAGAAACACAATACAGTGAAACCTGTATTAAACGGACACCCTCGGGGAATGCTGTAGTGTCCGCTTAATACAGGGTGTCCGCCTAATACAGGTTTCGATAGATAACGTCATATGAGGTGTCAAATGCCATTCAAATGACAGTGGAAACGTTTAGAATACTCCCAGAGACTACGATTTACGTTTGCATTTATTTCTTTATTAAAGGGGACTAATAGATGATAGTACCATAAACATAGATTGCAACTCAAGTTTGAAGAACACATATGAGTGAAACAAGCTCTATACAAACAAAACGAAATAGAAAACAACACTGTACTGTGAAACTAATCAGATAAGTTCGTCAAATCACGTTTTTTCAAGTAAAAATATTAAAACTTGTGGGTGGCAATCTTTCACATTTCCGGTGTCTGGCATGTTGGGTGGTCGAATTTAATTACAAGTGTCCGTTTAATACAGGTTGGTAACAATAGAAATGACCATTTTAGGTACTTTTTAGGTGTCCGCGTCCGCTTAATAGAGGTGTCCGCGTAATAAGGGTGTCATTTAAAGTACATAAGGGAAATAAATTTGGGGACTTCGGCTACTGTCCGCTTAATAGAGGGTGTCCGCTTAATACAGGTTTCACTGTATGTATGTTCAGACTTATAAATATACGCTGTAAAAAGCCTGATTACATGTGCCGCGCTAGGTTCGTTTTGCCGAGGTTTTGACAGGTAGGTTAAACGCAACGAAAATCAACGTTGACATTACATCGCAAACGAGACAGTGCGATTAGCGTTGGTGTCGATCCAAAGCAAGCCAGCCCGGCAAATCGGACCACTCATGTAATCATAACAATCATCATAGTAATCTTAACAATGATAGTAATGGTATAATAATGAGGGGCTAAAAAAAGTAAAATGAACAATAGTGAGACGACAATGACGAGGAACGCTTTTCGGAATAAATTTTTGAATTATATTTTCGTTAGGAAAAACGCGGCCTCCCGACTCAACAGACTCATAACGATTGCGGTGTCTTCGAGTGCATGGTGGGTCTAAGCCTCTTTAGATTGGTCTTTGGAATTCCTGCTTCATTTGAAGAAAATGCACATAAATAGGACACATAAAAAGTTCCTTCAGAGGACACTGAATTAGGTAGTCTTGCCGTTGAACAGTGGTAAATCACCTTGTCGACTGGATATCGTAGAGGAAATTTGACATATCCTGGAATAGGTTAGGTGACTATCTTCTTACAGTAGCAATGGAAGAAATGCAATAAGTAATTTTTCACTATAAGTCTTGTTCTTTCCATTTCAGTACGCTTTATGCATATTACTTGGTGGGACATTTAACTTTTCGCAGGTATTGTGTCGTTTTAATTGTTTAATAGTCGTGGGTTAGAAGTCTATTACACGATGCGACAAACACATCACAAACTCTAAGCCAGTTACACACTTTCCAAGATTTTTAAACTAAAAAGTTCGTACTGATGTTGAACGGAATAGAGAATAAATATATTTATGTATGTACTGTAAATCGGCTATCAAGTCCCCCTGTGGGCATATCTTTTTCCACGCGCTTTTGAGGAGGGGGTGGGGGCAGGGGGGGCGGAGGGGGCTTCTTGACATTATCGCACGCGAGTTGATTCATCGGCCACATACAGTTTTAGTTATATCTATTGTATTAAGAGCCGATTAATTCTCTATATTCCTAGCCAACAGGCAGACATCGGCCAACTCAGAGTTCAGATGGCCTTCGAGATATTGGATCAGAAAATCAAGTTTTGCAAAGTGTATGAAATCGAGATACAAATGAAACTTGAGGATGCTTCTTTTTTGAGACGGTCTTGTCTGAAAAGATGTTTTTTCCTTACAACCTTTTCAATCAATGGAAATTCATCGATTCTCTTCCGTTGTGTGCGGGAGGCGATATAGGTGAGATAAATAGGTTTACAAAAAGTTGTGAAATGTGTTATTACTACCATTATTTCAATGATAAAATCGATGCCCATAAATCAGACGATGACATGTACAGTCGTTGTCATGACTAATGAATGCGATAATCATCTACTCTCATAGCAATACCAAGCGATGAAGAAAATGGGGACAAAGACGAAAAAGAACACTTGGCGACAGACAACGAAGATGACAAGGTGCAGAAAGGAGACAAGGGCTTTAAGATGAAACTGAGGCGTCGTTCAAAAACAAAGGTCAGCCAATATCCCTTAAGGTACTTGTATGATATTCTTAAAATCATTTTAACTGTAGTGTTTAATTTTACAGAAACGGCAACCATATACTCCGTCGACCTCACCGCCAAGAGTAGAAAAAGTAAGCAAATCATTCTTACAATTAGTACTGTTGTAAACAAGTACTAGCTAAACTAGATTTACAGATAACAGGAGACGAGTTCATCGTACAGTAAGGTTTACATTACAACTACTGTATTTCTTTTTGCAATGATTAAAATGTCACGTGATAAGTTCTTCCATAGAGGAAATGCTCACACGAGCCTCTAGTCTTAGAAAATATACGTTGTCTGTGTTGCCGTTTCACAGAGTAAACGTGTTGAGATGGGACAAAAGGGCATTGAGATGAGTTAATCCTACAGTGGGGTTTACATTAAAACTGTTTTAGCAATAACTGAGATGTCACGTGATAAGTTATTCCATGTCGGAAATGCTCACACGAGCTTCTAGTCTTAGTAAATGTACAATTTTTGTGTTGCCGTTTCACACAGTAAACGTGTTGAGATGGTTGTAAACAGCATTGAGACGAGTTAATTGTACAGTGAGGTTTACAATAAAACTTTTTTTTTTAAGAATTGAAATGTCAGGTGACAAGTTATTCCATACAGGAAATGCTCACACCAGCTTCTAGTCTTAGTAAATAAACGTTGTGTGTGTTGCCGTTTCACAGCGTAAAATAAATAAGATGGGTCCAAAGGGCACTGAGATGATTTAATCCTACAGTGGGGTTTACATTAAAAGTGTTTGTGCAATAACTGAAATGTCACCTGACAAGTTATTCCACACCGGAAATGCTAACACGACATTCTAGTCTTAGCAAATATACGTTGTACGTGTTGCCGTTTCACAGAGTAAACGTATTGAGATGGGTCTAAAGGGCATTGAGATGAGTTAATCCTAAAGTGGGGTTTACATTAAAAGTGTTTGGGCAATAACTGAAATGTCACGTGACAAGTTATTCCATACCGGAAATGCTCACAAGAGCTTCTAGTCTTAGTAAATATACGCTGTTCGTGTTGCCGTTTCACACAGTAAACGTGTTGAGATGGGTCTAAAGAGCATTGAGACGCGTTAATTGTACAGTGAGGTTTACCGTAAAGAGTGAAATAGACCATGCTCTATACTCTTGTCGACCATAGAAATAACGTCAACATGATCAAAACTCAAGTGGAGCCACGAGACCTGGGCAATGTTTCAATACATAGTTTTCGGTTAGTAGTTAGTATTCAGACGATTCAACTTCGCTTTCGGATGTTTCCTCGCTGTCTAAATCTTCTTCGTCCCCAGAACTTCCTGGGGTTCAATTCTTCGCCTCCTCGCTGACATTTTTTCCAATATTGCCAAACTCTCCTCACACCTTCTCACAACATGACAAAAACAAAATGGCGAAGCTACGGTAAAAAAACCGAGGATGCATATATGGTAGACTGGTAACTAATGGTCACCAGTCCCCTATAAGTAACAAGTATCCCACAGGCCAAACAAATTCACATTTGGTGTACCGACGATTTGACTTCGGCCTTCAAAATCTTGACGTACTGAGTACGTCAAAATGGCATATAAGGTATAAGAGGCATGACGTACCCAGTACGTCATTGAGGCACTGAAGGGGTTAACTTGTAATTTTCCAAAATAATCAGGCAGTCAAACATCGGCCCAGTGGGCTCTTCCTATTTTTAGTTCGGTCCACTTCCCTGTGTTCAATCCCTAATCGTAGACACTTCCTGCCAATTTTAATGTCCTAGCATCAGTGGTAAATGAATAGTAAGATCATGCTAATCTTTCAAGTGGATTGCAACTGGCCCAACTTTGCATATTGGATTTACTATTCTTATCAGTATATAATGTCTGAATTTACCTCGGCTTTCCGTCCTTTCTTTCGAGAGCTGCTAGGTTATAGATTTTGCAGTCGAGGTCGTAACCAGCACAGTCTTTGTCAGCTGGCGGGATAACGTGCGCGTTTGGTCTTGTCATGTTACCAGCATTGGCTCCTTTCAACTTACGAAGTGAGGTCAATGCCAAAAGACAGCTCATCAATCTTAAAACAACCCCCATCGCGAGCGGCAATTGCGAAAACAAGATTTAGAACTAGAAATATCTTTAATTAAGTTTTTTAATTACCTGGATGTCGTGCAACTATAACAGAAATGGTTACTATGCATGATGATAACAAACACACAAACATCCATATGCTGACAATCTTTGTCATATCTTGCTTTACAATATTACTAATGCGTTGCCAAAACTTAAGATGATAGAGTTGGGTTTTGGTATCGCTTCTGATTGACGTTCCCTAGATTAGTATTTCTTTTGAGAGTTAAATACAATGTACACTTTTCTGCAAAGTATTATGTATGTACATGCAATTTGTTGGGCATCTAACTCCCCGATTATCGAGTACCTTTAACTGTATAAAAAGTCAGTTCTCTCACGCATAAAAAAAAAACTTGACAAAACTGGTATTATTTAACAGTTCATGAGTTATCTCAATGATGAAAACATCATTCATATCAATCAATGAGGGTTCATACCAGGCTATACACCCTCTGACTTTCTATTCCTATTGTACTTCATCTCTTGATCAAGGACACTATGACAGTGGTTTTATTCTTCTGAAACCTAAATAATATCGGCTTTCTGTCAGAGCATATTATAGTCCTCTTACTTATTAATAATATAGCTGGTCAGTAAATGTTGGATATACAAAGTGTGATTCTTTTTTGACGAACCTAACCATAGCTTTTCTCCTTTCTCTTTCGCTTTCTCCAGCGCGCATTTACAATATAAAAATAATAATAATAATAATAATAATCTTTATTTCTTAAGATAAAAACACATATCCTAAGTTACAATATAAACTCAAAAAACTATTTACATATCATATCTAAAAATTATTCTGTTACTAAAAACGTTCTTAAACCTGTCAGTGTAGATTCTAGGGACAGAGACTGACGTATTTCTAAGATTGTACCTCGTGTTCTTTTCCTTAGGTAAAAACTGGAAGAACGGACATTCGGGGTCATTCGATCTTTTTTTGTAGAGTGTCTTGTCCGCCTTCTCTAGCAAATCCCTGATATTTACATTCTTGGACATAAACTTTCTTTTCATACACCGGTCTAAAAAATTCTGTATTACAGAAAGGTCGGAATCAAATATATCATATCGTAGCTCATATTACAGGTACGTTCCCTAAAGTTGAACCTATAAATTATCCCGCTTCCCGGAATTTATGATGTTCAACAATTCCTTTGTTATGTGACTCATAATTAGCACTTTGTCAGATTCTGGGTCATGTTTGTCTGACAGTATTACCTCTCCAATGTAATAACATTTATTTAAAAATGACTGCGTGACAAACACGATCATATGGTCCATATTCACTTTTTATCAAAGTAATATTCATTTTTTATCAAAGTCGTCAGCCACCACAAGAATGAGTCACACATTCACCGTGCTTTGATATCATGATTACGAGGCGTTATAAGTCGTCACAGAGCGATACAGAGGGGAGACAAACTTTAAGTAGGAGCCGGGGAAAACCCCTTAAACTAATTTTATGCACCCCTTGAGCATAAATTGTTCGTCTTTTACAGAAACCGTCTGTGATGGATTGAAGTTACACCACTTACTACAAAAAACGAATATAAATACTTTACTACAGAACCATCAATTTAAATGGTTTCTAAGTATTCTTGCTCGGCAAATATTGAATGGCTCGAGATTTGCAGACTCTTGCAATGTGTAGTCTAGTCAACAATTTAGCACTACTTCCGCTTTTGCTTTAAAACTGCAAGAGTCTCGAGCCAAAAAGATGATGCCATCAAAATAATGAGATTCACCGGTGTAATTTGAAAACTTTTATTACAAAAAAAAAATAGGGACATGACCCGTTAGCATCTTTTCATTGCTTTCTCGGCTAAAAGCCAGGGAAGCTTCGGCTGCGCGAATGCAGGATCGATTGTGATAATTATATAAATTGAATTAAGGTAAGTTTAAGTGATGTTAGTTTTTCCTACCTTAGGTAGTTTGACAACTGTTTGGCATTACGCTATGTTCCTTTCACTAAAAGGACCTTTCCTGTTTGTGTGCGTTGCCTTCGAAGCTCTTTCGTCGGGTTAAACTCGCTTTTTGTTATAATCGACTTCCTTGGTCAGCGGTTCAAAAGAGGGCAAAACCAACGCGCTTCTGATTGGCCACTCTTTAATCGAAAATGAAAGAGTGATCGTCTCAACATTATGAATTCATTTGAATGCTGATAACACATTTAATGTCCTCGCACTCACAACAATCCATATATCTTCAATGCGAAAAATTTTGCAGTAATCAGTACAATTTCTTACTGTAAGAGATATAATTGCTAAAATATAATGTCTTCCTAACAACTACGTTGTAATTGAAAATCTAAAATGCAGTCACGCAGAACACATTGCCATAGAGCTACTGTTGTTGATAGAAGTGTTCGCAAACTTGTTACTTATATATTAATAAAATACAACTAGCGGTCTATTATCAATGCTGCGTTCTGATTGATTAAGCTACTACTAGGCTAAATGTTATAGCCCACTAGTAGGGAAAAGCCCGGACTTTGAAAACCAAAACAATGGCGGCTGAATCGCGTTTCGCTAGCTAAAGTTGCTTTTTCTCGATATTTTTGACCAACTAGTTGGATCTTACTAAAAAAAATTATTCCACTTGCCCTCACGGCCTCTGAGTCAATAGTTTTTTTTTTCGAGGAATTCTCAACTGTCTTGAAACTGACGTTCGCAATTTGCCGTAAACGTGGCTATAAATCTGTGGGCTAATAATAAGGAGCTTAAACAACAGCGTTTTTGAGCGACGGACGTGAAACGGAAAACGACTTTTTGCATCATTGGGTAGTTTATTTAAAACTCTCTGGTAAATGGTCTTTATAACAGAAAAGAAACTTAACAATAGACCTTTTTATCGGTACGGCAGCCATATTGAATTAATTAGACTAAGGGAGTATTATGGGATGCCCAGGGGGCATGAGCATAAAAAAAGATCGTAAAAACTTGGAGACTATACCCTGAATAATGAGAAGCTCTCACTTGTAAACACAAAATTTCTGACAAAATATTAGCGAATTGTAGCCCTTATTTTAATGCCCTACAATATAGCAATAGTCTTGAAACTAAAAGTTTATACAAAAGGAAGGTTAATCCCGAGAAAATTAAATTTTAAAAAAAATCTATCAGGCAGTTTAAAAATTATTCGCTAACCTGTTAAAGTAGACCAAAATGTTTACAAAACCGCTGACAAGAACGCTTCGATACTACCAATCAAGCCCTTCTTTCTAGCAATCGGCTGGAGCTATCTCCATGATCTTTCACACACGGTTTTAAAAAGATTGAAACTACTATGAGGTGAAATTTCATATCAAAAGTACTTCGTTTTCTACAGGAAACAGCCGAACTTTACGATTGTCCATTTTTTACCGTATTTCTAACCATAAAAACTTTATCCCAAAATGTCTCGATAACCCTCTTACAGATTTCGCCTAAACTTCACGAACATCGAGGCGGCTATTGGAGGAAAAAGCTCCCGTGAACGGTTTTGGAAGAACAGTTCCCAGTGCCGAGATATACTGCTGCAAGTAAAATAGGTACGAGCGTCATTTCGTTGCTATGACAACTACGATGTCTTTGTAACCCTGATGGTAACAAATTTTCATCATTATCTAATACAACTGTGGTGGTAATTTTTCCAAATCTTTGTTTATGTCGACGTAGTTTGTGCTCAAACTTGGGAGGTATTGAGCTTGAAAAACTGTATCGAGCCACCTTAAGAAGGGAGAACGCCTCACTTCCGGTTGACGTGCGTCGCTCCAAAACGTCTTTGCTTAAGCTCCCTAATATCAAATCAGTGCGCTTTCTAAATGTTAATTGCACTGCTTTTCTCATTTAGAACTCGAGACGCACTTTTTCATCCTTTTTTCTTTTCTTTTTTTTCTGATTTTTATGTTTCAAAGTTCCATAACCCCTAACCGGACCGTGTTTGCTGACATCATAACTGCAACTGATTTTCAGCCCAATAATAATTGCTCTCTACAACCGATGACTTTGATTTTCTATTTACTGAACTTATCCCATGTAATCGAAACAAATATTTCTTGCTAAGCCTTTTGTTGTTGTAATTTTAGAAATTAATTTTGATAACAAAAGAGGTCTACGTTTGTTATGAGATGACAAGTATATTTTTATTAAACGCCTACACTTGTAGTTCCCACAGTGTTGTGGTACCTGGATGATGCAGATATGCCAGTTATAGAACGTATTCACTCACGTGGCCAGCATCTATGCATATTCATGGGAACAAAAGATTTTTTTTTACATAAGGGACTTGTCAGAAATTAGCAGGGGGGAGGGGGGATGGGAACTTTAAATTTGGGTTCGGAAATGAGGTGACCCATCCCTGCAATGGAAATGAAATTTGCTAACCCTCCCCTTGAGCTTGACATAAGGTATCATGACCCTTACCCTCTTGTATAAATGATAAAATCTAGTTCTTGCAATACACTAGGGTGAGTCAGTATTATGAAAACTCAAAACATATTTCTAGATCTGTTCTTTGTAATGCTACATACATTCATTTTAGATGACAGCATTAAGAGTCCGACTCTGATTCTGACAGCTGATCACTCGACTCCCCTATTTCTCCCAAGTCTTTTTTACCAAATAAAGAACTTCTCTTTTCTTCTGTGGGTGAACCTCTATATGATCACGGGCATACATTTGCATGACCCTCCCCCTTTTAACGGCCCATTTTTCATGACCCCTCCCTTTTCTGAGTCTCAAAAAGTTGTGACCCTCCCTCTGTTTCCAACCAACACCCCCCCCCCCCCCCTCCTGTTAATTTCTGACAAGTCCCTAAGAAAAGAGTCCAACTCCTACAGGAATTGTTTCAAACACCAATATGCCCGCCGTTTCATTGTTTTGGAACACCGATATGGCCGCCGTGACGTCATGTTAATACGCTCATGAAATAGTGATTTAATGAAAATGAGACAGGCCAGTGTCCTGGCTTACCTTGTCGGGACGGCTCTGGCTTCAACAGTAAATAGGGAGTTTACACTACCACAACGGCACAGCGGTAACATCGTCACTAACTATGTGTATTCGCAGTCTTTACACACAAACATTTCCCGCAGAGAAAAGTTCGTTATTAAAAAGAGATTATCAGAAACTCTAAACAGAGAACAAGAGCGTTGCATCAGAACGTTTCACGTCGTAGTCGTACGGGAACGTCAAAGAAAATAATGTACCAAAAATTGTGATGCACGTGTAAAGTTGTTGTTTTGCTAATTAAACCTACTGGTATTTATTTTTTTTCGTTGCAGCTGTCGACGTCATTGTCTTGAAAACTCCCTAATGTTTATGACAGGTGTGAATTTCTGAACTCCAAAACGTTTAAGTTAAAAAGAATAGACTGCAAAGCAGTCTTTTTTTTTCCTCAAAATCTCGCTCACTGTTTTCAGCCTCGTTCCAGGCCTTTTGTTTGCCTACTCGCGCATACTTGAATACGCAAAAATACGGGCTCTTTTGCAGTTTTAAGTTAAAAAGAAGGGCCATTAAAGACTCTAGATGACATATACATTGTCATGACTTGCAAAATACTGGATTTGCGGTCGTTTCTTTGCCTCCAAGCTATAAAATATGCAGAAGAGCCGTGTTTTTACATGATCTTGACTTTCTACATAAAATGGGGAAACTGAAATACTGATAACTAAGCTACTAAGACGTGAAAAGGAAACGAGCGCTGTGAACGGAAAAATAAAAATAAAAAATAGGAAAACCCTAGCCCTATCAGTAACTTCGTTGCCCAGTATTTTATTATTTTTTCCCCGTTCCTGCTCTTCGTTTCAGAAATATCCCTTCACACGTCTACATTCTCTCCTCTATTAACAGCGATACGATTCTCGGGTAAATCGCGAGGGCCTACAATAATGTGGTTGGCAACGTAGCGGTTTCCAATGATTTCAGGATTTAAAGCTTGGCGTTCGTCGTTGGGCTCATTCTGTCTCCGAATACATCGCCAGATTTTCTCTCGAAAGGTAATCAATATAAGGGCAACAACAAAAACTGAAAGGACAGCAGTCACTGGTGTAAAGTACTTCGATTCCCTACAAGATTCTCCTAGTGAATAAATAAATGAATGAATATTTATATCCAATGGAATTTACCTTGTAATCTCGGTTATTTAGTTTTTTAGATGCTGAAAGTAAAATGTGCTCAGAGAACTAAGTAGGTTAAGATTTGGAGTTGGTCAATCGTCTTAAAAGTGATTTTGTACTTGTCCGATCGCTACAAACTTTTCACCAGTAATTGACTATGAATTGAAGTTTATCAAAAGGCAGTTTTCAGCAAAATCGATATCACTATGACAACAATAAACAAACAACTTTGAAATCGATAATATCCGAATTTTGCGCGATCTAGACCTGCTACTGAAAATGCGACACCAGGAACGTAAGGTGTGGTGTTTGGCAAATAACCCCCGTGAGAAGTAAAAAATTCGCATGTTTGAATTCAACTAAAACACAAATATATTTCAAACCTTACATTTTCAATAGCCGTGATAAATTGTTTAATACGAAAGTTCTAAAAATAACTCAAATTAAACTCAAGTAGTGTCAGAAGGCTGCTTAACATCATATTTCGATGCTAGGAAATTTTGGTGTATTTTCTTTCTTGCGATCCTGAAAACTAACCTGTTTTCTCACTACCTATCCTGTTTTTTCTTTATGGCTAGTACATTTCAATGTGAATATCAATCAATGTTTTACATTCAAAATATGCGATAAAATTCATACTAAAATGTAGTAGCCATGCTGGCCATGGAGGTATTTATGATGGGCATCAATTTGGAAAAACTAGCATAACGTCAAAACAGTGAACGTTGTAACGCGGATTTTTGGCCGGTTCGTAGGCTAGGTTTCTCTTGAAATTTCACGATGTTGCAGTGGATAAAACTTGATTAAAGTTTCAGACATTGTTATATACATCATAAATATTATGTGATGAGGTTTAAAAAGAATTCTGTCGAGCCGTCTTAGAGATAATACAGAAAAGCTCTAAGAGTCACAAACTGCAATTCATAATCAATCAGTGGTGAAAATTTTGTAGTGATCAAATAAGGATAAAATCACTTTTAAGGCGACTGAACTAGATATGTTGGTCACATTCCTTTTGCTGGGCACATATCTGTGCCCAGCGAAAGGTCAACCAGATGATGCACCTTATGATGTGTTCATGTCCAGAAATCTCGCACGTCAAATTTCGCATTACATTCACACTGTTTTGCAATGGTTTTAACCGCTGGTTTTTACCCTGATTCCCGGGCTCATAATGATCGGAAAGTTCGAGTGGTTAAATACATAGTTGTTTACGGTCAAATAAAAGCCGCTGATCAAAAATATTGCCACAGCCAAAAAAGGGGACGAAAACTCAAAGAAATAAGCTTTCGAACAAGAGGTTTTTGAGACAATGATTTTTGGCCGAGATATTGTAGAGCGAAGGTCTTGGATTTAAGCCGTGTAGTAGAAGCGTATTTATAAATAGAATTGACTACAAATTCTTTAAACGTAAGAAGGAAGAATATGCTTTTTCAGTGGACAAAAAAACTCACGATAGAAACTTAAGACTTTGTACTTGAAGATTTCATCGCATCGTAAGAGAGTTCCCCCAGCGGAATTGGCATTAATTACTGAAGAAAAGAGGTTAATCATGGTGGCAGTGCTTCATTTGCAATAGAATCATATGGAAGGCGCAGGTAATTTTTTCGTATTTTTATTTCTATTTTGGGAAGCTCGAGATTTGAAGGTAGGAGTGTCAAAACTAAGATCTAAATAAGTCAACCTTTCATTACCAATGGGGTCCTAGTGTTCAGGTATATCGCACGATATGCTGTATCGCAAATTATTTAACTTATCCCACATTTCTTTTTAAAATTTTCATTGTTTTCTGTTGGAATATTTTCTAAGTGTCCACCGCTACCGCGCGTGCGTGAAATTAAATTCTGGCCGTGTACGCGCAGAATTTTTTTAGTGCGGCGAGGGAAGGCGTTTGTAGATGGTTAAATAGAGTGTGAGTTGATCAAATACAGTAAAAACAAGCGTATAAGAACCTAAGTTTTCCAAGCTAGGCTACAATGGAGGTCAAAAGTGTTGGGACCTTTCCAGTGATATTACTGAAACTAGCGACCCCTCCCCTCCCACCCCAAACAAAGTTGAATTTGGAGCAAAACGGGTGAGAATGAGTGCTTTTTTGGCCACAACATTACAAGGGGAAGTGGGGGAACGACGGGGTGAACCCAAAGCCGAACAAAAAATTGTCCTTAGGAGCAGAGCAGGGTTCTACGTAACAATTGCTTGGAAGGGCTTTTTCACACAGTCCCAAGTTCTTTTGTCCTCCATTGTCTGAAATTGATTTACAGCGATAAAATGAATTTTTCGTCATCTTTCACTACAAAAATATAGGAAAACGTTTCCATTAGAACTGTTAAAGTGTAGTTTTTAGTAAAATGCTTGCTATACGCTGCAGCTGATCCGTCTGTCGCGCCAAAGAGTTACGGATGCCTCGCCAAACGGGGGTATTCGGCGTGGACATTCAGTTTACCCAAGAGGAACTAAGTGCAACAGTACAACGACGTGTTTTGGATTGAGCTGTTAAAGGCATTTAATGCTGGTAGTACCTATATTTACTATCTGAGAAGATGTACTTAGCAGACACAAAAGGCATTTCTTAGCCAAGCCAGCATACGACCCTTTTTATACCCTACAAACTACACCTTTAACATTCTGTAAGGCCCGACCCAGGTATACTTAGCGTGCGCCCTGTAGGTTCTGCGTCAACGTGTGAACACGGAGACATGAAAAAATTTAGCTAAATTTCAGAAGATTGTCTTACACTTGGGCGATCAAACAGCCTAATTAAACAGTGAGCATAATTCCCTGTGACTTCTGCTTTGCTAACATTATTCTGTTGACTGCTCCCAACATATCTGCCCTGATATTGCCAAAAATTACTGTGCGTGACCTATTCTGTACTTTAAGTTACTCCACAGTTCTCACCCTACAGTTCTCACCTGTAAAAAGTATATTTTCCTGCGTTTGAAACAGTGATAAGCAAATTATGTGCTTTCTCATATCGTATCTCATCTAGTCTGAGAGAAAAACTTGCTTGTACTGGAAAGTCTCAAGCATAATAGGCTACTTTTAACAGTTCTCGCCCCTAACTAAATAATAGACAATATTTCAAACATTATTTTTATACTATAAAAGGGCGAGAACTGTCGTAAATCACTCAACGCTTCTGTTTTATGCAGGCAAATAGCAATAAGTCATTGCAAACAAACATTTTATCACCGTGTCGATACAGTTTGATGATAAATCAGATTTCTAAGGACATATATATTCACTTAAATAGTCGAGAACTGAAGGCGAGACATGTTAACAGGCGCTCAACTACTCAGTGTAACGCAACCTCGAGATTCCGTTACACTGTTTTCTTTGGCATCAACGTTCAAGATACTATAAAATATCTACCATTTGGCACGGTCTGGAACTGTAGCCGAAAGTGTTACTGGCGCTACATTGCTTTTTACAAAGACAAGGAAGAAACTTTACAAACATATATCAGAAAAGCGCTCTATATGATGTTACCGCTAAATGTCGTGATTATTTCCAGCACTCTTAGAGCAAAAGAATAGCTGTTCTGGTCTGAAAAAAATGTCATACCGTCGTCAAAAGATCAATTCCAGCATTTAGGTATTCATTGTGCAACATCTCACAAAGCAACGTCTAGTTTTCTAAACAAAGTGGTTTTCAGACATGTAGGAAGGTTCTTATAAAAATGGTGCTAACGGGAAAATGAGGCTACTCAGGTTTTTAAACAGGTTCTTATTTTTTTAAAAAAAAAGGTGTTTGTCATTGGTGGGTGTGGCCTACTTTGGGCCTATTTTTGGTCTTGCAAGCATAATATGTTATGAAAATCCATTTAATCCAAGCATGTTAAGCCATTTACGAAGTTTATACATTTTACTAACTGTAGAGCATGTTCCATTAAATTTGTGTATTCAGGGTTTGACTGAATTTCTCAAACTAGGATAATTGCTGATAATAATTGCAATATTTTATCAGTTTTTAGCGGGGCTCCCACGCGCGCTTCGCCCCGTACTCATGGAATATGGTCAACCTCTTTTCGTTTGGTTGTCACGTGATTGACCGAGCGTACGTACGTACGTACGCGTCTACAGATTGTACGGGTGGGGTAGGGGAGACTATCAAAAGGGAGGGAGGGGTGTTTCTGGCGTGTCTTGGCAAGTCAACATCTTTAATAAAGGACATTCACAATATGGTCAATTGACAGCTGTCAAAACAGGATAGCCACTAACCAGTATCCCATGACCATATCGCGGGCTCATGTGTCAACTCATCGAGGTGACGTGATTTATTTGGAAGCTGTCCGCTGACCAGTTAATTGTTTTACTAGATCGCGAAAATGTTCAATCTCATACTTTTTAGCTAGTTTGGGAGCACAGGAAAACTGATAATGCACACATATTGGACATCAATGTTTTGATCAATTGACAGCTGTCAAAACAGGGTACCCGCTGACCAGTATCATTTGACCGTATCGCGGGCTCAGGTGTCGACCCATCGGGTCAAGTATTTTTTTAAGTTATCCGCTGACAAGTTACTAGTTTTCAAGTGATTGCAGGCTCAAGTTCAATTTTTTTAAAAATTCATATGAAATATGTTGTGTTTATGTGCCGCACATTAAAAAATTTTGATTGCAAACTGACCTTGGACGCGAAAATTCAGCCAGCTGTTGCAGGCAAGGAAGACAGTTGTTTTTGACTTTTCTCACCATGGTCACGCGTTGGTCACGCTCTACGTCCAATTTTTATGCTCTGATTGGTCAAAATTAGACGGGTGAGTTCATGCGGAAAATTTATGCAGCATCTTGAATCTTGTTTACTTTGACAGCTGAAGCTGACAGAGTTTTGTGTCAACTTGTGATGTTTTTAACTGGTTTTTTTTCCACTGGATGAACAAAATGAAATTCAGCTGCTTTCGGGAGTCTTCTGTTAATCATGGCCAGTTTGTTTATTGGGTTTTTGGTTGAGAAATACGTCGCTTGTCAAAGTCGGAAATCCGATTTCGGATGGCATCGTTTTCGTTTTCACCTTGCTTGATGCGTAAGAAGGTTGCAAAGTCTGAAGCGATACTGGCCTTACTTGATATCTTTCAGGAGCTGCATCTCGAAAGGTAAGCCAGAGTAATTATTGTATTTGATGTTTGTTTTTTGTATCTAATTTAATGATGTCGAGCGTAGTTTATGCGGGTATCAGAAACTCATAAGGGGTTGAAAAGTGTAACTCTCATATGTTTGCTATGTCTGCTGCTCGTGATTATTCATTTTCAAAAGTACCATATTTGGAACGAGAAGAAGAGATGATTGACCAATTAAACTTCATAAACAACGTGACGTAATTTTCCGTCAGGTTCCCCCCCCCCCCCCGCCCCCCCATTAAAGAAATGGCCGACAAACGGGGGGAAAACTCCCGAAAGCCGAGAAAGCTCTCAAAGGTTGAAACCAGGAATATTACCGAACACTGAGCAGGATATTATTGCCTTACCACCCGGGCCAAACGTAACATAATGAAACCCATTGACGGCCTCGCAACTTCTTGAAGTTGTCACTTCAAAAAACGATGCCTCGTTGACCCTCTGCACAGTAAACTTATACTGCAAATAGGCTTTTAAAATTCGTATGTTAAAAGTCTAGAATAAACAGTGAAAAATATTTTCGAATAAAATTCACTAGCTGCGTATCGAAAGTGTCCAAAACCTGAACCTGACATCTTCGCAAAAAGTGATGCTTGTAATGAATGTGAGAAGCACTTTAAAAGCTTAAATTAAACTTAGATGTTGTAGTCACGATCGTGTTTTGAGCTAATTTTATGAATGAACAAACTCAAAACAATAGACAGAAAAGCCGTTTCTTGAAAATTTTTATTCAAAGTCCAAAAAGTTAATCCTTTTAAGCAATTCGGAAAACACTATCTGGATAGTAGATCCGTTCACGCAAGTGAAATTGGCTGAACATGGCAAAATTAATCACAATGACAAAATCCATCTCAAATCGGGGCACATTTTGAAATTTTTCTTTAACGCCGAAGAGAAAAATTTATAAAACGTCTATGAAAAATATAAAAATACATAAATTCCCTTTCAAAAACGTACTTGTCTTGGCCATAGAGTGCAAAAGGTACCTGAAAATTCAGAAAAAACTTCACTGCCTTGGTTGCATTTCAAAACAGACCAGAGATCCGTCGTGAAGAAAACAAGGTTGAATTCCTCGAAGGACTATTTCTTGATGAAAAGCTTCCCTTCCTCCACAAAAAGAAAGCTGAGCATTCTGCTGAACTTTCTCTTTCCATTTTTTTGTCTTTTAACGATGTATTTTTAAGCCTGAAATGCAGAACTCTTGTTTTAAAACATCTGCATGGTGATCGGGCGGCAGCCATTGTGTTGAAAATGGATATCTGTCACTAAGGTTTCCAAATATGGTAAAGGTGAATATTCACGACCATTGAACGCGAGTTACACGTTTCAACCCCTTATGAGTTTCTGCGGGTATTTAGTTCATGCACATTTGTAAGAATTGAGACACTGATCTTACCGAGTATCAGGTTTGATATAAGCTTACAGAACTTTTTCTCACCACAAATAGAAAGAAAAAGTTCCAAAGAATATTTAGTTATAATTCTGGTTGTAAAAGAGAGCTTTGAGCGATTTTCTTGCCTCGAGTTCGTCTTTGAAAAAAGCAAACACCGGGAAGCCGGCTTAAAACATAAACTTAAGCTTGCAGCTTGAAGACTCAGGATTTTTAAGGACACTTTAATACTTGTCTTCCTGAATGAAAATTGTTGTCTCTGTATATGTTTCACCGAATTATATTTCTTTTATTGATTGTTAGTAGTCTCTCTTGTAATTTTAATCGCTGTGCCGATTGTTTTCAGTCGTTCAGTGAACATCGCTTGCGGGAGTACTCAAAATGCCGCGCGTTAAACCATTAAATAAAAAATAAACATAATACATTCTTTATCATGTTGGAGCGTAACTCTGTTAATGTTCATTCAAACACTCGCCACAGCTCGCACTACAAAGTGAGAACCGGATGGCCGTATAGGTAATTTTGGGAATTTTTTTAACGATTTAGCTAAAAGCTCACGCGTACTTCCATCGTCCTGAATATTGAATGAGTGCAATTTGTATAGACCTTGTCACAGTTTTCCACGCCATAGTGACGAGTAGGCAAACGTGTGAGAAATTACAGTGTTTGTATGAGAATCTAATGTCGAATAATTTCCGTAAAACGGCTGTTCTGAAAAAAAACTAAAAGCTACAAAGCTACAAAGCAAAGGATTGTCCTAAACAAATTTGGGGGCGTACCTGTGCTTAAATTTTTCCAGAGGCTTGCTTTAGATTTTCTATATATTTGTCTGTAATTTTCCCGGGACTTTCTTACAGACAAATGTATAGAAAAATTTAAAAAGTGGTTCTAGGTCTTCTAGTGCATGTAACGGCCTCAATTTTTTTCAGGAGAATCCTTAGGAGTGAAGCTTTACTTTACAAATCATATTTTTTCAGAGCAGCCGTTCTACGGACATTATTCGAATTTAGATTTTCATACGATCACTGTAATTTCTTACGCGTTTGCCTACTCGTCAAGATGGCGTCGAAAACCGTGACAAGGTCTATTGTGAAATTAGTACTGCTTTCTGTCCGAGGTCTGTATGATAAAAATAGTGCCTCGTACTACTGTTTCACCTCAGATGTGATGTATAAATGGTATGAAAGGTTGGTTTACACGCACCCAGATTTGTTGGCAAGATTTTGCAAAGTAAACATGTCGAACACAAAGTTTTCCAGGCCTAATTAATCTACGGTAATCAAGAGCCATTATGGCTCTTAAATGTGATCGAAGAGGATTACCTGTTTTTGGGTGTATCAGCTCGATGTAAGGTTTGGTTCACTCTTGGGCTGTTTGCAAATTATTTTTCTCTAAAATCACGTACCCTTTCCCTCAAAAGTCACATAAATGTGCTCTAAAGTTAGCTGAATTGTGGAATACAAGTTTATTGTGTGATTTAAATAATAAATTTATTAATGGGAGCCTCGCTTTTAGCCCTGGCCAAATCTATATATTATCAGGTGATACTGTATCTATTAAGCCAGCTTAAATTTTCATTTGGTCAATTGAAAATTAATTATTTAATTATTTATTGCAATTAAATAAATCCCTTCCCTTAGAAAGGGTTTCCCTTTTTGGTCACTCATCAATTACTCCACAGAAATTAGGCTGCTAATATGTCTGTGAGCTATTGTGCATTTTTCATTTCTGTTGTTGTTAATGTTGTCGTCGCTATTGTTTTATGTGTTTGTTGTTTTGTTGTTGTTGTTGTTGTTGTTGTTGTTTAAAATATAGAAGAGCGGTAAAACAGTAAACTGTACCTTTTGCTTTTCGACAGGAATCGTCGACACACCCACACCCATTTGGACAGGAACAAAGACTCGTGAGTACGAATGTCTTTGTCTATGAACAAAAAACATACAAATCCAGTTTCTCGAGAGTCCAGGTTTAAATTGCTGTACAACATTTCATGGTCAAGGATAAACAACAGCATTTCAAAATAGGAGGGAGGAAAGGTTTAAATACATTAAGAAAGAAGGCGATGTATAGTGTCATTATAAAAAAAACAAAAAGGGCTTTTGGGGCCTGAACTTAAGTTTAGTGTATAACTTTTAAAAGTAGAGTGCAAAGGCAAACTTTATCCAGCCTATAAGTTCCAGCTGGGGATAGTCTCCAAGCACAGCAAAGTAGTTTCAATCCCTTCACGTCAGCTGCGCAAAACAGGGAGGAGAAAAAGTTGAAAATTTAAACTATTACATGTATAACATTAAGTCACAGTTGGCAGTGCCTCTTACCCATTCGTCGTCGTCGTCACTAGTTTCAGACTGTACGAAATCAAAATCCCCGTCCTTTTCGTTTTTAGATGGATCACACTTGAGGTGCACTACTACCTTCCACGGCGGATGTGAACTGGAATAAAATCCCATGTCCTTAAACACTGATTTATTGTTAATATTATTATTATTATTTTACAGAAGCCATTATCTACTGACCTGTTGGCCTCAACGGAATAAATAGCGATGTCAAAATGTGTGTTGAAGTGAAGAAAAAAAACAATGTGTAGTTCGTCTATTTTTATGGATTACAATAATAGACACAACTATGTTTATATACATCACATGAGCAATAGACATTGCAAAAACATTCATTTCTGAAAGTTAAGATCTATTTAAGAACCTTAGAAATAGCTTAATCCTAAAATTAATTTAGCAAAATTAATAGCGGAGTCTCGGCGGAGTACCATGTGTAAAAAAAATTCTTATCAGAAATCTCCCCATCCGAGAAATTTTGGTAATCACGTGACCGTACGTCCGCCCGCTCGTCGGCCCGACCGTCCGTCTGCACTACAGGCATACCAATATAAAATAACTCAATAAATAGGTATGGCAAGATTGGCAACCCAAGTGAAACTCGAGGTTTTTGGCGTCTTGTAAAGCAGAGACAATTAAAGAGACAATAAAAACGAAAAGCGGGAATTATTTCTGTATCCGTGCTGTCTAAAGTATTAAGAGTCACTGTCAGAGAAAACCGGGCGGTGCCAAAAGATTGGGGTCAGCCGATTTCCTTTATTTTTTCAGCATTTAAAACCAAGCTGATAAGATCAACTTTGGTGACATTAAGAAGATTTCCCGGCGTTTCACTCCCGAGATTGACCACCCCCCCAGTTTTTGGCCAAAGGAAACCCTAAAAACCACCAAAAACAATGGCAATTTCTCGGGTCTAAAACAATTTATCCTTAAGGAATTAGTGCACAGTTTTTCTTCTGAAGCTAAATCACCTAATAACAAACGTTTTGGGTGCTTAAAATCATATCTTTAGTTTAACAGTAATTTTGGCCAAGGTTTTTAATCCGGGTATGTTGAGTGACTGTTACAGGACAACGAATTTCGAGGATTTTCGAAGTGCGTTTTCTTGAAAGTGCGGCTGTTTATTTTTTATTTAATTACAGGTTTGAACAGTCTATACCCTCCTAAGTCAAAAACAAAAGTTTATTGATCGGCACAAGAAACTCTTTTCACGCGAATTTTGTTGGAAAATGTCAAAGATCGCTCTTATGGCTAACTGCTCGCTGAAGTTTAAATAGCGGCAATACTGCGTTATAAAGGTACTAATCGATTTTAAATGAGTATTTTATATTCCACTTAGGTTTGAATAAAGGGAAAATAACTATAAAATACTATTGCTTTAACGTTGGGGTTATACAAGACTGCCATCATGTACGCAGAGGTCTCAATTACTTGGTGCTTCGATGATTATTGTCTGGCCTATGCGAGTTAGCCAACAGGACGATGTATGTGCGGTCCTATCTAGTGATAAAATCATGACGACTTTTGCATCACATGCAACAGAAATTCTCAAAGTTTTTGCCTCGTATGCAAAGTTTGTTACAAACCCTGCGAGGAGATGCTACATTTTCGCTGTGTGACCTGTCGTGCAACCGTTCAAATCCGTCCAAAAATCTGGACGAATAAATTTAAAAAACGGGTTTTTTCCTTTTCTTGACCGGTTTCGAGCATTGCGGGAGTCTTGCTTAGCAGATCAGGGTTGTCGCAATTTTTTTTTATTCCCACGAAAGTCGCGCCATTTGACGACAGACGTGACAACTAATTTTGCTTGCGAATGGCGTGACGAATTTCGCGTATGCACGATAGAAAATTGAACGGTTGTCGGCCGAGGCTACATTTCGCACGACAGCTCCCACAGCGAAAATGTAGCCTCTGCTCGCAGGGTATTTGTTACATCGATCACTACTGAAAAAACCCAACAATGTATTTTATAAAATGAGAAAGAAGAATACGTAGTGCAAAATTCAGTTATTTCCGACATGAGCACAACTTAGCGTAGGCATCAAGTGGTTCAGTAAAAGTACGTTTTCTTGAGTTGCTACCATTTGTTTGCAGACTTAATGCTCTGCATACTTCTCTCAACTGTGCTAACTTCAGCGAACTGAGCTTTCCAGCACGCGAAAGTTCACAAACGTTTACTGCTTCTATTTTAATAGGGTGACTGATAGTTTGTTCAATGTCTCTGTAAACCTCCTGGCGTATGGCTTGAATGTGGTCTTCTGATTCAAGGGCTGTGAGGTCTTCGTCTGTTACTTCTTGTTCCTCTTCCTGGCTCTCTATTTCATCAGCTTGTCTTTGGCGCTGCAAAGCTGACATCCTTGCGAAAAAGCTACTAATTTGTTGAGCGGTTCTCCATTCGTCTGGGTTGAATTGTAACTTTCCACTGCTATCTCTAATACTCTTCATCTCTCTAGCCACGTGAATCAAATTGGATCAGCCTTTTGCCCTCCCGCTACTCCTTGGTTAAATTTCTGAACAAGAAAGGCTTTTACTTTCTCTTCCATCCTGTTGGTCCGCTTAGTTGATTTAAGCGCCCACCCTTTATTACGGCGTTCTCTAGCACTGGAAGGCCCGGCTTCTTCAAATGCAATTCGCTGTCTATCTCCGCTAGCCATATGCATCTCTCCGACTCGGTCAGCCCACTTCTTTCGTGCCGCATCGTACACAGACTCACAATCTAGATCTTTCGCACGTACATGCTTCCCTGCGTCCATGTGAGCTTCCGCTTCCTCTCCAGTCTTGAACGTTAGCACGCATGTACTTTCACTGCATGAGAATATTTCTCCTCGTGGACTAGAAGCATGGCTAACATGGACCCCACTCCTTTAGGACTTTCAATCCAGTTTCTTCCTGTGGTACAACTTCAAGCTGACTGTATGATAAGAATCTGCCGGTTCCAACGCTAAATGCACGCCAAGCGCGTATTCCGTTTCCCTCAAACGAAAAGTTGTTAAGGAGGCTGATACCTGGTAACTTGTTGGCGGTGATTTCTTTATTAGTGTCCACTTTGACAACTGCCGCCCTGACTCCTTTTACTCCTCCATGCGACTCTAGTGCTGTCTTCATGTCTTCCGCAGTGATGACATTGTGTTTTTCATTGACCCATCGTCGTATGTGTGCCTTCATAGGAGCGGTCTTTCGGTCACAGATGTCTTTCCCGGGCTGTGGCTCTGAAAAGTCGTAACGCAGAATTTTCATGCTGGTTCGTTGACCAATGAACGGAAGACTGAGCAAAAGAGATCCACTATGGTAGCAACCTGCGTTATCGGATCTCAGGAAATCATTTTCAATCTCCGGTGATTCTTTCTTGGTGGTATTTAAAAGATGCTCTATTATGGAGGCTACAGCAAAGCTATTCTGCGTGCAGTTATCAAACAGATGGACAAAACATTCCACTTGGAATTTTTCAGTATGCTTAGTGATCACAGCACTCACATGCCAGCTTCGTCCTCGTTTTCCGAAGAAATCACTCATTCGTTCCCGATAACGTTGTGGGAGGTATTTCATGGCCCAATCCATAACGATTAAACATGAAGCTGCATCAACATGTACAAGAGCAAATTGCTTTCCTTCTTCTTGATTTACTGTGCGAAGCAAATGCGCCTTCCAGTCCTGGATAGATGCCAAACAGAGTTTGTAGTCGTGGCTTAACCGCCATCTGTGCTCCTCCGGCATCTCAACACGGTTGATCTCGGATTCAATTTCCTTCAAAACTGTCTCTAATGATTCGCTTTGTTCGCAGTCAGTTTCATGCTCGTGCTGACATATGCTTTGCAGGTTGGAGTCACTTGTGTCACCTAGGGCATGTGCAGTGCAGTGATCTGCACAAGTTTCTTCTCTGCCAACATGGGACTTAAACTCAGTCTTAAGGTATCTCTTTGCCTCCTTGAATTTTTGTTCTGCATCCTTTACCCAGGTAGCCTCCGATCCATGGTCTCCAAGCGTCTTAAGCACGTCAGTGATATTGTCTATGGCCTCCGTCCCTTCTGCTGTAGTGTTGTCGAGTCCCTGCAAAGATTTTTGCATTGAGGTACCACACACCTCAATTATTCTGTAGAGTGAACGCTGTCCTGCTGGTTCAAAATTCTGCTCTTTGCAGTAAACTGAGTATTGCTCAATTATTCTTGACGGTATCATAGTCCTTATAACTGCCGGAATGATAATGCTTCCTCCCGTGTCGAGCTTAAGCACTTTTGTGCCAAATGCTACGTCCTGCAGCATCTCAGGTCTTGCGATGTAATCGATAAAATGATCAATTTGAACGGGTGAGATTCGGGAAGGGAAAATTGGCTCTTGCGGAACAGGCAGACCTTCACCAACTTTGGTAGCATGCTGTCGAGCTTCATCTATTCGCCATTTTGAAAGTGTTGGTATCATGTTCATCAACTGGGACCTGCTAAAATCATTGGCAAAGAGAGAGAGTATCTGTCGTTTTGTTTGCCATGACTCGGCATGGTTATATGACTTGATCAGAACGTCGATTAGCCCAGATTTCGGATCAAAACTTCTACGTCTAGTGGCACCAGCAGAATCCTTATTTACTAATCTTTCCTGTCGAAGAGTGGTCCATAATTCCTCTTCCTGTCCAGGGCTAAGGACCGAAAGTGCTGTGCAGATGCTTTCTTTGGCCTTTCGCAGATAGTACTTTTGCTGTGTTGTCGATATATCATCCCAAGACGTATTCAAAGTTGACAGAATGGGTGAAATTCTTCCTCCAGATAAACTGCTAATGGTATTGTTCAGTAGCTGCCTTCTCTGTTGCTGTTCCTCTACTTCGTCGGACCAGATACTGATTTCTTCTTCTGGGATACTTTGTTGGGATGATTGTGATGATGATGAAACCATCTCTTGTTCTGCATTAGATGTTACCAGAGCGCCCTGATCTTCATTCTGCTGTGGTAGTTCAAATGCATCTTCATCACCAGCCACTTGAGACTGTCAGTGCAATAAAAGGGATATTAACTACATTTCCATAATTTTTCTGTTACCTTGTTACCGAGAATGGAGCCACAGAAAAGGGAGTTACAGGACTCCTTAACCAGTAAAAACCACTAAAAGTTGCAAACAGACTAAAACCTGAAACCGAATTTTCGGTTTGTTGTCATCCAAAAATTTTGCTACCATGGCAACGTGACGTAACGACTTCTTCTCTCTATTGCATTCAAACCTTTCCTGGTACTAGAGCTTACCCCTCGTCCTTATATTAGAGTGATTTAGAATCACGGCAAACAGCAAACGTCGATTTGCCGCATCCTTTTATTGTACTTTACTAGTCACGATATCTACACAAATAGAAGTTTCAACTGAAAGCGATCTATACAAAAGTGATGTACTCACTATACCTACTCAGTGTACTCACTTCTCCCCTCTCTCCAAAATAAAAATCTTGGTGTCACATTACACCCCTCCCCCTCCCCCATAAAGGCCACTCTCTACAACGCCCCCTCAAAAAGTGGCCGTTGTAGAGTGGTACTGGTCGGACTGCATCAAGCTGGCAGGTCGCTAAAAAACGTTAGAGTGGGGATAGCCAGTCCATCTAACTCCATCTATTTTCAAACTGAAAAAAGAGGCATTAACGTTGGCAATGCTATCTATCGCTTTTTCGTTCTCAGTTCCTAGCTTGCAAATGATATTTTTTTTCCAAACTCCCTCCCCCTCCCCCCCCCCCTCGAGTTTTCCCATCCACGTTTCTTTCACGGTTTTTCGGTTGTTCTTCTTTTGTTTTCTTTTACAGTCTTGGATAGGTTTTTAAATATTTAAACCTGTTGTTAAGTGTTTCAGATGCCTAGCTGAAATTGCGTGACTAAAGAAAGCAAATACACAACCTGCTGATCGCCCCTTCCTCTTTCAGAGTCTTCTACATGGCGTAGTCTGTAGTGCTCTGTGCGACACTTCACACAAATAGCTAATACAAATGAAATAGATAAAGATTAAAAATGCGACTCTTACTCCAACCCCCCAAAATCGAATTTTATACATAGTTTCTGGGACAGCTAAAATTTAGACATTGAATTTCAATCTTGTCATTAGTGAAAGTGGAAAAATACGAGCACTTAAAACATTTTAAGAAAATAGCGCGAGAAGAATGATTACTTTTTATTTGAATTAATTTTCCTGTTCTAAAATAATCTGAAAAACGTTTACAGTTGTAGTTTATAGTTCCTGTTCATTTAGGCGTGTCACGCTGTAGCTTCTGTCACGACAGCACTTGAAAAGACTTTTTGTGGCAGACCAGGCTTCCGTTTAGCCTGCGAAGCGCAGACGTATTTCCGGTCGTCGCTTCTTTCCCTCTGTTATTTTTCGGAGGGAGAGAAGCAACGACCGGAAATACGTCTGCGCTTCGCAGGCTAGCTTCTGTTCTGAATAAAAGTATCTTGCTTGCACACCCCATCCTTGGAGACCCAGGGGCAGTCAGTCTGTGCTTTCGTCGCGCCTTTTCTTCCGACCCAACTGACTGCCCCTGGGTCTCCGAGGATAGATCACCCTTGTTTGATTTATGGCACATCCAAGGAAATTTACTCCCCCCCCCCCCCCCCCCCACCCGCTTCTGTTGATATAGTGGCGCTTTCAAATTTGCAACTTGATGCCAGCGCTTTCACTACAATAGTCATACTCGATACGCCTAGAGCCTAGAGCCTTTCGTGATATTTATGGAAAACGTAATTTACCAGGTAAGATCGACAAAAGGATTTTAAAGTAATAAGAGACACTCACTGGACCCAACTGGGACAGCAGCATTGTGTAAAGCAAAGATTTCCTTGGACATTGCGTAATTGACACGGCGTGGGTCCTTGACTTGCTTTCGTTGACCTTTGTGCGATGGATAGCAACATGTCGAACTTTTACGACCTCTCCAGTCGACTGTCAGGTCTCTTCTGTGTTTAGGACAGATGGTCATGGCTGCTACTCTGTCTTGAGATAAATCGAAGTGTCCTGCTCTGTTCAAAATGAGCTCCTTCTCAGTGATTTCTATTCCTTCGGATCGCCATCCTCGCTTGCTACTCACACCAAGGCCCAGTAAGTGTGGTGTTATGTCTTCTTTACAAGCATCCAGCGGCAGAACATTTGTACTAGATCCGTAAGAACTACAAGGTGACTCTTGTGAAGCGAACGAACAGTTCATATTTTAAAGCAAGTGTGGTATTGTACAACGAAAGTACGCAAATTTCGGCGAGTCGTAAATGAAACCTGATAGATGTTGCTCGGTCTCAAATTACGCAGCTACAATTATACGTGTAAGTCGTTAATTAATTTCTTAATTTCATATTTTGGCAAACAAAAATTTTCTGCAAAATCCAAGTAAAAAATATTCTCCTGAAACTTTATATGACTGAAAATTCGTCGCACAGACAATTTAAAAATCGTCCATTCATTTCTTTATAATTAATTCTAATTAATACGTCTGCTTCATAATTTGTGTACGACTGCAACGGTTTCCGCTGTTCCAAAGTAAGGTTGATTTCTTTTCATTGCAGTATCCTTTCCAAATTATTATTTTTTTTATACGGGTGATGAAGTTTTCAGCCGTCTAAAGTTACAATTTAAAGGCCATTACCAAAAACCAAGGTTACATGCTTTATGCAAAATACCGCAAAATCACGTTCACGAAAATAGGCTTCCTGTGAAAAGAGTTTCTTGTACCAATCAATACTTTTCTTATTTTGACTTAGAAGGGTATAGACTATTGTAAAATGGAATTATTTAACAAATAAACAACCGCACTTTCAAGAAAATGGGCTTAGAAAATCGCCGAAATTCGCTGTCCTGTAACAGTCACGCAACATACCCGGGTTAAAACCCTTGGGTAAAATTACCGTTACACTAAAAATTTGATTTTATGCATCCATAACGTTTATTTTAAGGTACTTTAGCTTCAGAAAAAATCTGTGCACTAATTCCTTAAGGAAAAATTGTTTTAGACCCGAGAAATTGCCATTGTTTTTGGTGGTTTTTAGGGCTTCCCTTAGCCAAAAACTGGGGGGGTGGTCAATCTCGGGGGGGAAAAGCCGGAAAATCTTGTTAATGTCACCAAAGTTAATCTTACCAGCTTGGTTTTAAATGCTGAAAAAATAAAGGAAATGGGCTGACCCCAATCTTTTGGCACCGCCCGGTTTTCTCTGACAATGGCTCTTAAGCTTGGATTAATTATTTTGTTGTGTCCACAAATTTGAAAATATTTTAAAACAGACAGAGAAAAAGAGAAAACAGGCAGCAGGCCACGGAAGCTCAACGAACGAAATGGGCGACAGAGATCTAAAGCGAAGAGACATTTTTTGTTGGAAGAAGGACATGAAAATATTGTAACGGCGGGCGGTGAAAAAATGAGAAATGTTAGCGGCAACCAATGCAAGGTGAAAATGAGCGGCAGTGAAAAAAGTGAACTGGAACACGCATGAAATTTCCTGTATAAAACGTGTAACTAGGAAGTTTCTGGACGTTTTGCGTTGTAGTCGGGCAAAACAACGGCAAAGAAATGTACAAAAAAAGTGTGCTGCACGTGCGAAGTTGCTTTTTTTCTAATTAGACCTATTGTTGTGTTTTCGTCGTTCTTCGGCGTTGCCTTTACCGCTTAGCATGACACTATTTTGTATTTTGTTTGAAAAAACTATAAATATTATCGAGAGCTTCGCTCTTAGCCCTGGCTAAATCTGTATATTATTTTAAAATCTTCTAAGAACCTTGTGACGCTGGGCTTAGAAAAATTGCGGGCAGCCGGATTTCATGTTACGGCCCCATTGAATCGAGGCAAAAATCAAAACTCCAAGAACAACCCTTGGACCAAATATTAATTCTCAAATCCATGCTGAGCTTCCGATCCTTAGAACTCACTATAGCTAGCAAAATGTAATTGCTGTATATATGACGATAATGCTGGCGACTGCGCAATGAGCACTATGAAAAATCAGTTGAGTAAAAAAAAATAAGGCCTTGCTGAAGTCCCGGAGATGAAACCGGTTTTATGGAATTTTAAGTGTAAGATACGATGTAATGTGTGAATCAGGTTTTTAGCGGAGCTCCACGCGCGCGCTTCGCGAGCACCTGGGCGGAGCCCCATAACTTAAGTAAATCTATCCACCTCAGAAAATTTGGTAATCACGTAACCGTACACCGACTGACCGACCGACCGACGTCCGTCCTTACCACAGGAAAACCAATGTTTACTTTCAAACTTTCTAACTACTTTGGGAGCCCAGGGGGAAGTTGATTGCACATCAATGTTGTCAAAACAGCAGTCAAAACAAGGTATCCGCTGACCAGTATCACCTGACCGTATCGCGGGCTCAGGTGTCGACCCATTGAGGTCGAGTACTTCTTTGAAGTTATCCGCTGACAAGTTACTGGTTTTCAAATGATCGCAGGCTCAAGTTTATTTTTTTAAAATTTATATGAAATATGTTGTGTTTATGTCACGATGGCCCTTCTCTATTACGATTTTGATTTCAAACTAACCACGCACGCAAAAATTCATCCAGTTATTTATAAATACAGGCGAGGAAGACCTTTTCTTACCCAGGTCACGCTCTTCGTCCAATGTTTATGCTCTGATTGGTCAAATTTGACAGGTGAGTTCATGCGGAAAATTTATGCAGCATCTTGAAACTTGTTTACCTTGACAGCTGAAGCTGACAGAGTTTTGTGTCAACATGTGATGTTTTTAACTGTCTTTTCCCACTGGATGTACAAAATGAAATACAGCTGCTATCAAGAGTTTTCGGTTATTCATGGCTAGTTTGTTTATTGTTTTTTTGGTTGAGAGATGCGTCGCTTGTCAAAGTCGGGAATCCGATTTCGGATGGTATCGTTTTCGTTTTTCGCCTTGCTTGATGCGTATTAAAGAGGGTTCAAAATTTTCTAGCGATTCTGGCGTTACTTCATAGCTTTCAGGAGCTGCATCTCGCATCGTAAGCCTGAACAATTATTGTATTTGATGTTTGTATTTTATATCTAATTTCATGTAGTCCAGCACCGTTTATGCGGCGAGTTTATGCACGTTCGTAAGATTTGAGACAATGATCTGACCTGGTATCAGGTTTGATATAAGCTTACAGAACTTTAAAAAGCTTTTAGATATATTTTCTCTTCGCAAATATAAAGAAAACGTTCCGAAGAATATTTAGTTATAAATTTGGCTGTAGAAAGAAAACTTTGAGCGATTTTCTTGCCTCGAGTTCATATTTGAGGAAAGCAAACAGCCGGCTTAAAACATAAACTTATTAAGCTTTAAGACTCAGGATTTTTAGAAACACTTTTATACTTGTCTTCGTAAATGAAAATTGTTGTCTCTGCAAATGTTTCACCGAATTATATTTCTTTTATTGATTGTTAGTAGTCTCTCTTGCAATTTTCATCGCTGTGCCGTTTGTTTTCAGTCGTTCATGAACATCGCTTGCAGGAGTTAACTTAAAATGCCGCGCGTATCAAGCGCCTTTGAAGATTACACATCGTTATAAAAACCCTTAAATAAAAAAAACTTAACATAATAAATTCTTTATTATGTTGAAGCGTAACTCTATTAATGTTCACTGCAATTTTGGCGCTCGTCAAAAGTGAGAACCGGCTGGCCGTAAAGGTGATTTTGGACCCACGTTTGATCGTCCTGAATATTGACTGAGTACAAATTGTCTTGAAAAATTATGAAATACTGCATTCTGTCCGAGGTCTGTATGATAAATAGTACTGTTTCACCTCAGATGTGATGTATAAAAGGTTGGTTTACACAGGCCCAGATTTGTTGGCAAGATTTTGTAAAGTAAACTTGTCGAAAGCAAAAAAATCGGCCTGATTCGTTTTCCAAGAATTTGTTTTCCAGGCCTAATCTATTGTGATCAAGAGCCATTATGGCTCTTGAATGTGATCGAAGATGATTGCTATTTTTTGGGTGTACATATAAGGCTATCAACTCGATGTAAGATGTTTCACTCCAAAATCACTTAGCCTTTCCCACAAAAGTCGCATGAATTTGCTGTTAGTTAACTGATTTGTGGATTACAAGATTATTGTTTGATTTAAATTATAAATTTATTAATGGAAGCTTCGCTTTTAGCCCTGGCTAGATCTATATATTAACAACCATATATAAGACTATACGTTGGTGTTATACCTGTTACTTGAAATCCGAAGTAACCCCACCCCCTTGGAATTAATACTGTGCGATGTTTCCTTACGTTTCAAGACGCCCTTCAGGACACGCTTACACTATATGAGTCCAGATTTGTAAACGTTTCTGGAGTTATTACATAAATGGTATTCGGAACCTCAGACGTCTGTCAGGGACTGAAAACATAATCTAATTTCCAACCTTTTACACACATCTATAAATCCGGGGAAGTTTAGCAACAAAAGCGGCGACAGTAACAAAAATGTCAAAAAAGCAGTAGGTTTAAAAAGCGAAGCAACAAATTTAGCACCCGCTGCACGCTTTTTGGTATACTTCTTGAACTTCCAAGCACGATCACGAAAAAAATTGAACGTCAGGGGAAAAGTTTGAAAACAACGGGAATTCATATTTTGACGATTTGCTTGAACGCTCTGCATGTATATTAGCCATCAACGTGTTTTACCGCAAACGGCAAGGTCGAAGGCGGAAAAGTACCCATAAACAACTTTAAGAACTTACCAGGGTTTGGTGGTATATACCACCATGGGTGTCAAGTATTCTTCATCGAATTCGAATTTTCTTTCCGACTGTCTCCCAATGGCCTGGAAGCTTGTGTTTGTCCACATACAAATCTATAACAAAAACAAAACAAATATTCATCAAATGGAAGAAAAAAAAGGTCTTACCAACATTGCTCTAGCAATGTTGACCAGCGGAGATTCCGTGCGAAAGGCGGAACCCCATTGCTAAGAAAAATTGAAAACCCGTGGCGGCAAGAAAATTTTAGACTGCAAAACAGTCGGTGAGGGTAAGAGGCGAAATGAGTTTGCGGAGTGGCATGTGACATGGCTTGCGGAATGACAAAGTTATGCGGAATGTAATATATGCAGAATGACTTGAAGAAATAAATTAAACTGAAAATTGCACCCTTTTTGGCGCCAATCAATTCACAAGCAGCCGCTTTTTAATAATGTTGCGGGCTCGACTACGATAACAATCAAAATCCAGGAAGTACTCCTTGATTTCTCAAGGTGGATTAGCTTTTTGTACAGCCACAAAGATTTTACTTGCCTTTATTACTACATCACGAACGCCGGATAATGAAGAAAAGATGTTTTGGAAGGTCACGCTCCCTTCTGCTTCAATTTTTTTCTGCAAAAGATATTTGCACGATGAAAGTCACTTTTTTTTCTTTTACCCGTATTTGCATTTGTAACCGCGTGAGAAGTGTTTCTTTTTAAGACGGTGGGTCGCGTGATTGATCCCGACATTCAAAGATCGAACGTATCTTGTGTTTTGTTTCCTTGGCTGGGTGGTGAAGGTTCAGGCAAGCGAAGCTAACATTTGGCGAAGAAGCGCGAGCTCGAATCTTGGCAATCGAGTTTGTGTGCTTTTTCTCTTCCTTTCTTTCTTTCTTTTTTTTTTTTCTTTTCCTTCCTGCTTTTAGAATTTTTTCTCCTTTACCTTTACCTTTATTAAGTTAGTAAAGCCGGTTCGGCATCACACCAACTGTTAAAAAAATACATATTAATGGCCAGTTATGGATCAAACGCACACGCTCACACAAACAAGGGAGGTGCGAAGAGACGCGGAAAGGCCGAAAAGAGACAGAGGCCAGTTCTCCGCTTCACTCGATTTGTGGATTACGGATTAATGTTTGACTCGAGGCGTTCATTTAGTCTGATTCGTTCACCGTATTAACAATCCCTAGAATTTTTAGCTAGCCCGACTTCACGTTCAGCGAGCTTTTTTTACCCTCTAGCATTACGATAGAGTGACGCTTGATTTGAGTTTAGCAAACTAACACAGGTTAAAAACCTCGACAGATTTGCGAAACAGTACGTCCGCACGAATTTACGAGGCTTGTTTTTTTAATTTCATTTGGTTCTGCCATTTCCTAACACCCTCGTTCCCAGGGTCCTCCCACTCCCTCCTTTCTATTTTACCTCGTCCGCCGTTACCATGTTTTTCTATGTAATGAGGAGAGTAAAAACTCACTAGAAGGCTGTTTAAACTTGACATGTTTTCGTACTTTCACTGCGCTTTACTAGAAAAGAGATGTGAGTTTTGCGTGACGAAGCATTTAGATGACGGCCGAGAGAGCTGTCATTTACGTTAAAAAAGTGACTTTTTGCAAGGAATTTTGCCATCTAAACGGTTCAAGTATTCAAGTACTTTAATGTTTATGAGTTCCTCTAGGAGTAAATTCACGCTTTTGTAGCAAAACTCGGTAACAGATGTTTCTGTTGGTTTCCGTCCACCATGTTGGAGCTCATCCGGATGAGCTCCAGCATGGCGTCTCCATACAAAGCCTTATAAATTTGGGTAAAACATTTTCTCGGATATCTCGTATACGAATTATTCCTTCGACCCAAATCTTGGCGAGGGTTTTTGTATATTTACCTCCTTTCACTTCCCAGATTCTGGACTTTATCTGTCGAATGGTTTTGATTTTTATTTTGATCTATTTTGAATGGCGTGACACTGAAAACCAGCAATTGGTGTATCAGCTGTGATTAGCCTTGCTTAATAACAGTAATAAATGGACCTGCAAAGCGAGTGCTCCTTCAAATTGGCGCCAAAAAAGGCGCGACAGAGACGCGTGCATGCTTTCCTGTTTAATTTATTTCTTTTCGCCATTTTCCATAAATTATATTCCGCATAATTATGTCATTACGCAAGCCATGCCACATGCCATTCCGCAAACTCATTCCGCCTTTTACCCTCACCGCAAAACAGTCCGTATTTTTGCGTATTCATGTACGCACGAGCAGTCAAACGAGGCTGCATTCAGGTGTTATATCGTACTTTGTTGAGATTTTTTGCGAAAAGAACTTGGGACAAATACAAGTATATGTTTGATAAATAGAAATTCAGATGTTGTATCGTGCTTTGTTGAGATTTTTTGCGAAAAGAGAGGGACAAATACGAAGTAAGTTTGATAAATAGAAATTCTTTTATCTTGCCCCGCATTCAGCATAACTTGTTCTTCTTGTATTGCGAACTGTATTCGCCGTATGTTTCTGATTACTCAGTTTCTTGCAATTAAAGCTTTGGGCAAGAACACCCTTGCAGATAGGAGATAATCCACCGGCAGTTTTCCTCTTTCGTGCGTCAACTTTCACAAATGTATTAGCGTTCCATTTTAGCTTTAAATTTAACCAGCTATTTGTGCGGCGAGTTCTACGGTCACAATTGCCTTCAAACTTGCAGATATAAAACTATAGAGCTCTGAGGCTTATTTGTGGCATTTTTTTTATCTTTATATAGCGACTTCGATCAGTTGTTGGCTTGTGTAATGAAGACACTTATCGTCTGGATACTGTATTTGTTAGCTCACGTTCAAAGAGTGTTAACGAAGTCGCCGCTAGTTTACACGCGCAAAAAAATCGTCTGTGGAAACAGGATTGTTGGAGCTTTAGATGTCTCTCGCCGTAACAATCGCAATAGTTATTGCATCTTCTCAGCTTGTTCATTTAGTGGACAATACTTTAGATCGA